>NC_091930.1:33171569-33464069 GCF_041260155.1 Ptychodera flava
TTTATTTCTCGCGTGAGTGATTTTGCGGGGTTTTTTTTTTACTTTAACTTCCGCGTCCACGTAGCTCTAAACAGTCTAGGGTTGGCGGTAAAAAAAGTAGGTCGGGTTATCGGAACAGCAATTTTTTTTGTTTGGCCTTATATGTGTTCGTTCCTGAAAACAAGATACATTCAATAATTTCATTGCGATCACATTAACAGTGGACACAATTAAATGCTATCTTTGATAATTTAAGCATTGAGAGAAAATATTTACAAGCAATACTGCTGAGCGCAACAGCTGTCAGGGGAGATTGGAAAAAATACGCCCGATGCGTGGTTTTTGGTTTTTGCCTTGAATTTTTTTACAGCGAGTACCCATAATGGTTTTAAATAATCACGCCTTGGATGCCAAGTTAATATTTACATGTGATTGGGGCGTACTGGTATAAATTATATTGAGAATCAGCAGGCCTTTCGAACAAAGCATCGTAGTACAATGGCTTAACTTTGAATTCATACATTCAACGTGCAATAACGAATCAGAGCGCACTAAAGGATGTTTAAGGGCTATTACACGAAGTTTGGGCGATACGGCGACGTATTTGAGTGATGTGTCCGTATTTTGACGAGTTGCGCAGCAGCAAATGAAAATGGAACACATAACGGGAATACGACGCGGTATCTCCCAAACTTCGTGTAATAACCCCTTTATCATACCTTGCTTGCTGAGGACGCATAGCATCGTATCATTTCTGTCGGTATTATTCCGCTGTTGGGCCATTCCACTTCTAAGGAGGGTTTATGCTACAATTTTAGAGCGAACAATTCAAATATTAAGGATTCGATGCTAAATTTTAAGAAGTCGATACAGGTTTTCAAAATTTGTATAATGTTTATGTTCTGGAGTGTGTAAAATGACACTCAGTGTGTTTTTTGTGTGTTTAGACACATACCGTCATCCCTTCGTGAAAGTCATGAGTCCTACCAAAATGTAGGGTCAAATACTAGCGCCAGCATTTGATTTCAAACTTGATCAATATGAACAGCTAAGAACATTAAGCAAGCTGCCCTACGACATCTATGAACGCAAAGTGGATATAGTACCCTTACCAATCAGTATATATCCAAGATTTATTCCTAATTTATTCGTTTTTTGGTAACACTGTACTTGTAGCTAAGTGCAATACCTATGATTTGTGAATACACCACCGCTAAGTTGAGGGAAGAGAGAGGCTTTATTGCAAAAGGAAGAACGGAAACACCAACAAAGATATAAAATAACAGCACACAATGAAACGGCAAATCTATAGAACTACAAACTTACACAGGTAAGTTGCCTTCAGCAGATCACAAGCAAAAAACGACTAGGTACCAACAAAAATTACGATGCAAAAAATAATCAAAATAGAAGTAGCAAACTACCTACAATAAAAATATGAGCAAACATTTGGAGAGGGCCCCTTCAGTCAAACAGCCGAGGAAAGGTTGTTGGTGACCTTAGGATCAACTTCTGAATGACCTGATGATGAATCCATCCTGAGTGGCCGAAATGCGGGAAACGAATGGAATTCCCGAGAAATGGGGTCAGGATGGAATCCAAAGCCCAGACACTTAAGAGAAAGGGAAAAGAGAGGAGGAGAAAGGGAATAGCGGAAGGATTGACCGAGCTGGTGTGACATGAACCGAGTGGCTAAATGAATGAATGAATAAATAAATGAATGGGAGCGATGAGACAAAGTCTTGATGATGTAGTGTCCTGTGCAAAAGTGGATGATTGGCCGGGAAGGAAGATTGATAACAGTCACAAGTAGAAAGCTGTTGGCTAAGGGAACGAAGGTGAAGATATAGGGTAGGCAGATTAGCTGGGGGTAATCACAAAACACATCTGCGATAAAACACAGATTCAACACTAAACGGAAATAAAATTATGACCATAATTATAAATGTCGTTTCGGAGTGCCATACGTCATGTTCTATCTGCTGTTTAATGATGTGTATTAACATAACCCGCGAAGGTCACGCGTACGCATAACTTGAAGAAGTTCGGTTACAGTGAAAATATAATTCGTATTTTAACATTTTAAAATACAGGTCCATATAAGTTCTCTCTAAAGAATGGGAGAATGGCAATACAAGCATAGCATGGATGATAAGTACCGAAAATATTGCAAATCAAGAATTTTAACAAACATCCGACTAACGTGTAAACTTGGTGGCAAATTATTGCATAATTAAACCATTAACTACGATATAGCTTTCCCTCGGGGTAGTCTTACAGACAATCATACATTTACAGTGGCACTGCAATTGTATGATGCTTTTCGGATGATTTTTCGCATGAGTAGCAGATGATGATTGTAAGTCCCATTCCGAATAGGCAAAACCTAACTGTGGTAATGTTTATGCTTCAGGTGTTACCTTGATTATAATATGTACTATCGGGTAATTTTTGATTGCATTGATGCTTTCTCGGGAGTTTTAATAAAAAATAGCGTCAATGACACTGTAGCTCCCATCCTGGACTATTGAGTGTTTGTTCTCTGGTCAGATATTTGAACATGTGTGAAAGGGATAAAGTGCATGAAGTGAAAATACTTAAATGAAATGTACTGGAGACAGTGAAATATGTTTAATGTGCCAAACATGCCAAATTGGGCACCATTGTTGAAATGATATAAACCAAAACTGATAACGTCAAAACGCCGTATACAAAACGTGTAAAAGGCAGACAAATTTTGAGGTGGCACTTTGCATAATTATTATCTATGATCTATAAACGTTCTGTATGTCTGTTCGTTTAGTTACATATGTTATTGGTCCGATAGTCATTCTGAAACGATTAATATTTAAAATTATTTAAATGGCTTTTGGCAAATATGAAGTTAACTTTCCTACTCTCTTAAAAGATTTATAAGTAAAATGCCAACTTGCATCATACGCAATTTTAATCTTTGGCCTATAATGATGTAATGATGTCTGTTACATTATTGTAAGGGACAGAGTTTACGTCAGCGCTTGATCTAAATTTATCAATAATACAGAAATATTGAGCAACATTGTTCAGGGGAAACGGGAGATTCCATGCGGTTTCTTAAAATACACCGTGACGATTGAAGTAACTTGGGATAATTGGGTTGTGAAGAATGCCGATTTAATCTACAAAATAATGTCATCTCATCAGCTTTTCTTTTTATATAACACACTTGTTTTTATGAGTAATTTGAAATATCAAAACATTCAGCTACGCTGCATCTAACAATTTTGAGAAATATCAAAAATATGAAAATTCAATTGTCCCAAATTACGTCCAATCGTTTTAAGATACAAACAGCTTCCAACCATTACAATATCCTTATTCATCATGCTAATTCTAAGACCATAAACTGTATTCTTTGTTACAGAGCAAATACGACAAGCTTTAGGGAAACCCCATCCGATACAGAAACAGTTGTAGGCAGAGATGTACAACTGAATTGCAGTTTTGATAATCTTGGAAGTCGCACACCTCAATGGCAGTTCCAAAGCAGTGCTGGTGATCCCCTTGTCGAAATCACCCAAGGCGCTCAAATATTTAATAACAAATATCACTAACAGGGAATATATCGAATGGAGAATATCATTTGTTAATTCCAAACGTCAGTACGAGCTTTGTCAGGTACTTACGATTGCTCACTACTCGGTTCGACGGATAACAGAAGTGCTGAGCTTATTGTACTCGGTAAGTAATTCATAATCCAGGTACATCCTACACAGCTATTCACGACACGTCCATTGGTCAGTAGAAAACACGAAATAATAGCTTCCGTCAGAAGTTGCTGAAGGAAAACGTACATCGACTTTTTTCTTCAATCCCGACATTTTGCTCTGTTTCTCTATACGCCCTATTGTTCCATGCCCTTTTCATTTATGAAGGGACGGGCGAGATATATGAAAAACAAACAAGAGCAGTGTTTTATCTTCAAATCTGCCACGCCTTCCACATATTTTAATCGATTTTGTTTTCAAATTTTCAACATGCCAAATTGGGCACCATTGTTGAAATGATATAACCCAAAACTGATAACGTCAAAATCGCCGTATACAAAACGTGTAAAAGGCAGACAAATTTTGAGGTGGCACTTTGCATAATTATTATCTATGATCTATAAACGTTCTGTATGTCTGTTCGTTTAGTTATATATGGTATTGGTCCGATAGTCATTCTGAAACGAGAACTATTTAAAATTATTTAAATGGCTTTTGGCAAATATGAAGTTAACTTTCCTACTCTCTTAAAAGATTTATAAGTAAAATGCCAACTTGCATCATACGCAATTTTAATCTTTGGCCTATAATGATGTAATTTTCTGTTACATTATTGTAAGGGACAGAGTTTATGTCAGCGCTGGATCTAAATTTATCAATAATACAGAATATTGAGCAACATTGTTCAGGGGAAAACGGGAGATTTCATGCGGTTTCTTAGAAATACACGGTGACGATAAATATGAAAAATCAATTGTCCCAAATTACGTCCAATCGTTTTAAGATACAAATAGCTTCCAACCATTACAATGACCTTACTCATCATGCTAATTCTGGGACCATAAACTGTATTCTTTTTTACAGATGCAAATACGACAAGCTTTAGGGAAACCCCATCCGATACAGAAACAGTTGTAGGCAGAGATGTACAACTGAATTGCAGTTTTGATAATCTTGGAAGTCGCACACCTCAATGGCAGTTCCAAAGCAGTGCTGGTGATCCCCTTGTCGAAATCACCCAGGCGCTCAAATATTTAATAACAAATATCAGCTAACAGGGAATATATCGAATGGAGAATATCATTTGTTAATTCCAAACGTCGTACGAGCTTTGTCAGGTACTTACGATTGCTTACTACTCGGTTCGACGGATTACAGAAGTGCTGAGCTTATTGTACTCGGTAAGTAATTCATAATCCAGGTACATCCTACACAGCTATCGACGACACGTCCATTGTTCAGTAGAAAACACGAAATAATAGCTTCCGTCAAAAGTTGCTGAAGGAAACGTACATCGACTTTTTTTCTTGAATCCCGACATTTTGCTCCGTTTTCTCTATACGCCCTATTGTTCCATGCCCCTTTAAGGGGACCGAAGAGATATATCAAAAAGAAACAAGAGCAGTGTTTTATTTTTAAATCTGCCACGCCTTCCACCTATTTTAATCGATTTTGTTTTCAAATTTTCAACATGCCAAATTGGGCACCATTATTGGAATGATATAAACCAAAACTGATAACGTCAAAATCGCCGTATACAAAATGTGTAAAAAGCAGACAAATTTTGAGGTGGCACTTTGCATAATTATTATCTATGATCTATAAACGTTCTGTATGTCTGTTCGTTTAGTTACATATGTTATTGGTGCGATAGTCATTCTGAAACGATTAATATTTCAAATTATTTAAATGGCTTTTGGCAAATATGAAGTTAACTTTCCTACTCTCTTAAAAGATTTATAAGTAAAATGCCAACTTGCATCATACGCAATTTTAATCTTTGGCCTATAATGATGTAATTTTCTGTAACATTATTGTAAGGGACAGAGTTTACGTCAGCGCTGGATCTAAATTTTATCAATAATACAGAAATATTGAGCAACATTGTTCAGGGGAAACGGGAGATTCCATGCGGTTTCTTAAAAATACACCGTGACGATTGGAAATAACTTGGGATAATTGGGTTGTGAAGAAATGCGATTTAATCTACAAAATAATATCATCTCATCTGCTTTTCTTTTTATATAACACACTTGTTTTTATGAGTAATTTGAAATATCAAAACTTTCAGCTACGCTGCATCTAACAATTTTTAGAAATATCATAAATATGAAAATTCAATTATCCCAAATTACGTCCAATCGTTTTAAAAACAAATAGCTTCCAACCATTACAATATCCTTATTCATCATGCTAATTCTGGGACCATAAACTGTATTCTTTTTACAGATGCAAATACGACAAGCTTTAGGGAAACCCCATCCGATACAGAAACAGTTGTAGGCAGAGATGTACAACTGAATTGCAGTTTTGATAATCTGGAAGTCGCACACCTCAATGGCAGTTCCAAAGCAGTGCCGGTGATCCCCTTGTCGAAATCACCCAAGGCGCTCAAATATTTAATAACAATATCAACTTACAGGGGATCTATCGAAAGGAGAATATCATTTGTTAATTCCAAACGTCACACAAGCTTTGTCGGGTACTTACGATTGCTCACTACTCGGTTCGACGGATTACAGAAGTGCTGAGCTTATTGTACTCGGTAAGTAATTCATAATCAAGGTACATCCTACACAGCTATTCACGACACGTCCATTGGTCAGTAGAAAACACGAAATAATAGCTTCCGTCAGAAGTTGCTGAAGGAAAACGTACATCGACTTTTTTTCTTCAATCCCGACATTTTGCTCCGTTTTCTCTATACGCCCTATTGTTCCATGCCCCTTTAAGGGGACCGAAGAGATATATCAAAAAGAAACAAGAGCAGTGTTTCATTTTCAAATTTGCCACGCCTTCCACCTATTTTAATCGATTTTGTTTTCAAATTTTCAACATGCCAAATTGGGCACCATTATTGAAATGATATAAACCAAAACTGATAACGTTAATATCTCCGTATACAAAATGTGTAAAAAGCAGACAAATTTTGAGGTGGCACTTTGCATAATTATCATCTATGATCTATAAACGTTCTGTATGTCTGTTCGTTTATTTACATATGTTATTGGTCCGATAGTCATTCTGAAACGATTAATATTTCAAATTATTTAAATGGCTTTTGGCAAATATGAAGTTAACTTTCCTCCTCTTAAAAGATTTATAAGTAAAATGCCAACTTGCATCATACGCAATTTTAATCTTTGGCCTATAATGATGTTATTTTCTGTTACATTATTGTAAGGGACAGAGTTTACGTCAGCGCTGGATCTAAATTTATCAATAATACAGAAATATTGAGCAATATTGTTCACGGGAAAACGGGAGATTTCATGCGGTTTCTTAAAAATACACGGTGACGATAAATATGAAAATTCAATTGTCCCAAATTACGTCCAATCGTTTCAAGATACAAATAGCTTCCAACCATTACAATGACCTTATTCATCATGCTAATTTAGGGACCATAAACTGTACTTTTTTTTACAGATGCAAATACGACAAGCTTTAGGGAAACCCCATCCGATACAGAAACAGTTGTAGGCAGAGATGTACAACTGAATTGCAGTTTTGATAATCTTGGAAGTCGCACACCTCAATGGCAGTTCCAAAGCAGTGCTGGTGATCCCCTTGTCGAAATCACCCAAGGCGCTCAAATATTTAATAACAAATATCAGCTAACAGGGAATATATCGAATGGAGAATATCATTTGTTAATTCCAAACGTCAGACGAGCTTTGTCAGGTACTTACGATTGCTCACTACTCGGTTCGACGGATTACAGAAGTGCTGAGCTTATTGTACTCGGTAAGTAATTCATAATCCAGGTACATCCTACACAGCTATCCACGACACGTCCATTGTTCAGTAGAAAACACGAAATAATAGCTTCAGTCAGAAGTTGCTGAAGGAAAACGTACATCGACTTTTTCTTCAATCCCGACATTTTGCTCTGTTTCTCTATACGCCCTATTGTTCCATGCCCTTTTCATTTATGAAGGGACGGGCGAGATATAAGAAAAACAAACAAGAGCAGTGTTTTATTTTCAAATCTGCCACGCCTTCCACCTATTTTAATCGATTTTGTTTTCAAATTTTCAACATGCCAAATTGGGCACCATTGTTGAAATGATATAACCAAAACTGATAACGTCAAATCGCCGTATACAAAAGTGTAAAAGGCAGACAAATTTTGAGGTGGCACTTTGCATAATTATTATCTATGATCTATAAACGTTCTCTATGTCTGTTCGTTTAGTTATATATGGTATTGGTCCGATAGTCATTCTGGAACGAGAACTATTTAAAATTATTTAAATGGCTTTTGGCAAATATGAAGTTAACTTTCCTACTCTCTTAAAAGATTTATAAGTAAAATGCCACTTGCATCATACGCAATTTTAATCTTTGGCCTATAATGATGTTATTTTCTGTTACATTATTGTAAGGACAGAGTTTATGTCAGCGCTGGAACTAAATTTATCAATAATACAGAAATATTGAGCAACATTGTTCAGGGGAAAACGGGAGATTTCATGCGGTTTCTTAGAAATACACGGTGACGATAAATATGAAAAATCAATTGTCCCAAATTACGTCCAATCGTTTTAAGATACATATAGCTTCCAACCATTACAATGACCTTACTCATCATGCTAATTCTGGGACCATAAACTGTATTCTTTTTTACAGATGCAAATACGACAAGCTTTAGGAAACCCCATCCGATACAGAAACAGTTGTAGGCAGAGATGTACAACTGAATTGCAGTTTTGATAATCTTGGAAGTCGCACACCTCAATGGCAGTTCCAAAGCAGTGCTGGTGATCCCCTTGTCGAAATCACCCAAGGCGCTCAAATATTTAATAACAAATATCAGCTAACAGGGAATATATCGAATGGAGAATATCATTTGTTAATTCCAAACGTCGTACGAGCTTTGTCAGGTACTTACGATTGCTTACTACTCGGTTCGACGGATTACAGAAGTGCTGAGCTTATTGTACTCGGTAAGTAATTCATAATCCAGGTACATCCTACACAGCTATCGACGACACGTCCATTGTTCAGTAGAAAACACGAAATAATAGCTTCCGTCAAAAGTTGCTGAAGGAAAACGTACATCGACTTTTTTTCTTCAATCCCGACATTTTGCTCCGTTTTCTCTATACGCCCTATTGTTCCATGCCCCTTTAAGGGGACCGAAGAGATATATCAAAAAGAAACAAGAGGAGTGTTTTCATTTTCAAATCTTCCACGCCTTCCACCTATTTTAATCGATTTTGTTTTCAAATTTTCAACATGCAAATTGGGCACCATTATTGAAATGATATAAACCAAAACTGATAACGTCAAAATCGCCGTATACAAAACGTGTAAAATACAGACAAATTTTGAGGTGGCACTTTGCATAATTATTATCTATGATCTATAAACGTTCTGTATGTCTGTTCGTTTATTTACATATGTTATTGGTCCGATAGTCATTCTGAAACGATTAATATTTCAAATTATTTAAATGGCTTTTGGCAAATATGAAGTTAACTTTCCTACTCTCTTAAAAGATTTATAAGTAAAATGCCAACTTGCATCATACGCAATTTTAATCTTTGGCCTATAACGATGTTATGTCAGTTACATTATTGTAAGGGACAGAGTTTACGTCAGCGCTGGATCTAAATTTATCAATAATACAGAAATATTGAGCAACATTGTTCAGGGGAAAACGGGAGATTCCATGCGGTTTCTTTAAAATACACCGTGACGATTGGAATAACTTGGGATAATTGGGTTGTGAAGAAATGCCGATTTAATCTACAAAATAATATCATCTCATCTGCTTTTTTTTTATATAACACACTTGTTTTTATGAGTAATTTGAAATATCAAAACTTTCAGCTACGCTGCATCTAACAATTTTTAGAAATATCATAAATATGAAAATTCAATTATCCCAAATTACGTCCAATCGTTTTAAGAAACAAATAGCTTCCAACCATTACAATATCCTTATTCATCATGCTAATTCTGGACCATAAACTGTATTCTTTTTACAGATGCAAATACGACAAGCTTTAGGGAAACCCCATCCGATACAGAAACAGTTGTAGGCAGAGATGTACAACTGAATTGCAGTTTTGATAATCTGGAAGTCGCACACCTCAATGGCAGTTCCAAAGCAGTGCCGGTGATCCCCTTGTCGAAATCACCCAAGGTGTTCTAATATTTAATAACAAATATCAGCTAACAGGGAATATATCGAATGGAGAATATCATTTGTTGATTCCAAACGTCGCACGAGCTTTGTCAGGTACTTACGATTGCTCATTACTCGGTCAACGGATTACAGAAGTGCTGAGCTTATTGTACTCGGTAAGTAATTCATAATCAAGGTACATCCTACACAGCTATCCACGACATGTCCATTGTTCAGTAGAAAACACGAAATAATAGCTTCCGTCAGAAGTTGCTGAAGGAAAACGTACATCGACTTTTTTCTTCAATCCCGACATTTTGCTCCGTTTTCTCTATACGCCCTATTGTTCCATGCCCCTTTAAGTGGACCGAAGAGATATATCAAAAGAAACAAGAGCAGTGTTTCATTTTCAAATCTGCCACGCCTTCCACCTATTTTAATCGATTTTGTCTTCAAATTTTCAACATGCCAAATTGGGCACCATTATTGAAATGATATAAACCAAAACTGATAACGTCAAAATAGCCCTATACAAAACGTGTAAAAGGCAGACACATTTTGAGGTGGCACTTTGCATAATTATTATCTATGATCTATAAACGTTCTGTATGTCTGTTCGTTTAGTTATATATCTTATTGGTCCGATAGTCATTCTGAAACGATTACTATTTAAAATTATTTAAATGGCTTTTGGCAAATATGAAGTGAAATCTTTGTCCCTATAATGATGTAATGTCTGTTACATTATTGTAAGGGACAGAGTTTACGTCAGCGCTGGAACTAAATTTATCAATAATACAGAAATATTGAGCAACATTGTTCAGGGAAAACGGGAGATTCCATGCGGTTTCTTAAAAATACACGGTGACGATAAATATGAAAATTCAATTGTCCCAAATTACATCCAATCGTTTTAAGATACAAACAGCTTCCAACCATTACAATGACCTTATTCATCATGCTAATTCTGGGATCATAAACTTTATTCTTTTTTACAGATGCAAATACGACAAGCTTTAGGGAAACCCCATCCGATACAGAAACAGTTGTAGGCAGAGATGTACAACTGAATTGCAGTTTTGATAATCTGGGAAGTCGCACACCTCAATGGCAGTTCCAAAGCAGTGCTGGTGATCCCCTTGTCGAAATCACCCAAGGCGCTCAAATATTTAATAACAAATATCAGCTAACAGGGAATATATCGAATGGAGAATATCATTTGTTGATTCCAAACGTCGTACGAGCTTTGTCAGGTACTTACGATTGCTCACTACTCGGTTCGACGGATTACAGAAGTGCTGAGCTTATTGTACTCGGTAAGTAATTCATAATCAAGGTACATCCTACACAGTTTTGACGACCCTTCCGTTTTTTAGTAGAAAACACGAAATAAAAGCTTCGTCAGCAGTGGACGGAAAACATGCATCGACTTGTTTTCTTCTATCATGACATTTTGTTCTTCTTTTTCCATACGCCCTATTGTTCCATGCCATTTTCATTTATAAAGGGACCGAAGAGATATATGAAAAAGAAACAAGATGGTGGTGACGCTTATTATCCACACAGCTTCTATAAACATCTCGGGAAAAGACAGTCTTAAGCGATCTTAGCTTTTCGTGTTTCTTTAGATGAAAGAGTAACAGAAACCAATGTTGTCGGCAGCTGTCTTTCGCCTTGTTAAATTTTCAAATCTGCCACGCCTTCCACCTATTTTAATTGATTTTGTTTTGAAATTTCCAGCATGCGAATTGGCCACCATTGTTGAGGAGGTATAACCCAAAACTGATGACGTCAAAATAGCCGTATACAAAACGTATATAAACCTGACAAATTTTAGGTCGCACTTTACATATTCTTAATATTATATAGGGCTCAGCCCTTGGTGTCGCGCCAGGGGTTAAGATTGGCAATGTTATTTGTATTGATTCATGATAAAATGTAATTAATTGTTACTTCATAAACGTATATATGACAACTGTGCCCAGTTTCCCTCTGATGAAAGCAGTTCACGTACGTACACGCGCGGACGTCAAACCCTGCAGCAGTGCAGGTAGGCCTATAGATTTTCTGTAACGTGTAAAAATTTTGGACAAAAATTGGCAAGTTTTACATTGATAACAGCCTATTGAGTTAAACAAGGGACGTATCATGCAATCATTATCATTGCAATGGTAACCGCACTGCCCAACTTCCACTTGCAAGCTGAAAACTATAGCGTTCCGTCTAAAAACTGGCAATTTTTGAATTTAATTATTGACACTGGGGGCGCTTTTCCAAAATTCAATCCCAGCATTCTTTGCGTATGCCACCGTTCATATGCGCGACTGTTTTCTCCCTTTATCTATATTAACGATATTCTGTATCAGCGACAAGGTGCATAATAACATTTACTGGCTAATAAAAGAGGTATATTTTATAAATGGCATGTTATATAATAATAATTTGTTTCGTATTTGTTTATTTACGAGTACTCAAAAAAAACATGGCGGCGCCCACGAAAGAAGGGTACACTTCCGGTTACTCGCATAGTATATTATGAATAAGCGTATGCGTAGTCAGTAAGCCGCTGGCGCGACTATTAACCCTTGACTACCTATGGCGCCGGATATATCCGGCGCCATATTGAATTACCATATACCTTGAGTGCCGGAAATATCCGCACAGTTAAATAGGCGTATTTGCTTCGTTTTTGTCGCTAAAAATCCCGTAATTTCGGCGTCGGCACGCAGGGCGACTAAGATTGATGTATTCCGACGTGGCCTTAATGTGATTGCGCCCCCGTACGTCCGAGTATGGCCAAATCCGGAAGCAAATGTCGTGACCCATGACCTCGACCCTGAAAGGTCAGGCTGATCACAGAAGCCTCTGCGCTGATTGTTTACAGTTTTCAGAGGTACGGACGATCGCGAAGATGTTTATGGTTTGTTTTTTTTAATAAAATGAAATGTTTATTTATTGAAAACAAATGATTTATATGTAAAAGTGTTCTATTAACAGCAATATTCGTGAATGAAATAGAGGAAATACAATTTTTTACTATAAGCCAGTGAAATTTTATAGCAGCCATATTATCAATATGACTGGTCACATGACTGGTCATGTGTTTGGTCATGTGATATGTTGTTCCCTAAAATGTATTTTTTAAATATTGTGATTTATTTTTTGATAAATCATAATCATTTTAGAAGCATGTTTCTGCAAGGAAGACATAAAGCAGGTCTTTACAAATATAAAATGTGTTGATTTTCAAATACAGAATCATGTCAGATGCTGATGTTTGTGGTTCATTTACTCTGCCTTTTGTGAGAAAAATCTGAAATAGGTACATCTATAAATAAAGTAAAGGGTAGTTATTATTACATATATGTAAAGACAATGCCATGAAAATTGCAACTGTATTCAAATTTGCGTCATTTTATGGATTCAAAACACGTCCTGATGCTTCAAATATTCATATTCTTTGCCAACTCTGGTCACATGATGTGTCATGTGATCAGTCACGTGACCTGGAAATACAAAACTTATGTATGAAAAAGTGGGAAATTTCATGCTGATTCAGAAAATATATGGTTTATTGGTACTTACTTAATTTTTACTCTAAGCAGTGTTCATGCAATGACCACACCCAAGATTTTATCAATATTTACATAAGGGGCCTGGTATATAGGAATACATTGGCCTTGGTAGTCAAGGGGTTAATATTTATGTTAAACAGGGGCAACAAAATTAATATCAACGACTTTTGCTCCAGATTTTCTTTTTGTTTTCCCATTTCAGTTGTGAACCAATCTCATGGCGTTTTTTTCTTACCAAGTAACAAAGCCTTTTTTCAAGACATATTTTGTGCAAAGATTCTTTCTTTTCGAATAATTTGTCAACAGTAGCATTTCAAGGTTTACCTTGTAGCTTGTCAGTCAGTCGTAAGATGGAAGAGAAAAAGTTTAAGTTATGCAAATTTATCAAAACAGCCTATTTCTTGGCTTCTCTTTGACCTAATTTCAAGATTTTAAACTGTTTAACTTCACTCTGTCTGGGTCTAATTTGTATTTTAAGTTTTCTTGTCATGATTTAAGTCACATTTTTTCAGTGTCAGTCTCTCAACCCCTTCTCTTTCAGCATAATGATAGATAACGCTAATTAAAATAGATTTTACATACTCTTGCTTCAAATCGGCATTCAAATTTCAGAAAATAGTATCAAGTTTTTTACTTCATTCAGTCTTATCATCGATATCAAATGATAGCTTCGTTACCAAAAATATGCATGCCTTCATCTCTCGAGTAAACTCTTGCTACAGTACTAAACCCTAGGTTTTCTGCTTTTTGAAAATATAAAGAGTGAGGGGGTACCCTGTCCTCTTTAATGAAAAATATTCCTTTGCAAGCAAAGGTGTTTTAATGACTATTATATGTTAATAAGTGTTACATGTACCAAAGCATGCATCCTCAAAATCACTAACTTAAATTTCAGGCTTTGTCCTATTATTTGGCGGAAATGTTCGATTTTTTATTTTTTTTTTAATAGAAGTGCATTTACTTTTTCCTGTTTTGTTTTTAAATCAGCTTGAATATAAAGTTTTTGTCACAAAATTACCCATTATGCAAAATTCACCACGTTGTTATTGACAAATGGATTCTAAACTGAAGTAAAATCATTTCGTAAATCATACTCTTCATACATATAGGTTAACCTGAATGGTAAATGTGTCTAAACTCCTTGGAGCTCCGCATCACGCAGTGCAGGCAAGAGAACAGAATTCAACAGAAGAGTGATCAAAATGCCACCGTTAATTAAATATCAAACACGATCCAAACAACAACAATCAAATGGATCTATGCTCTTTTTGTACACGAACCGTTTGTAAGCTCACGGACGGAAAGTCAAAATTCGTTGACCTAAGTTCTCAATATAGGAAGGCCATTAAGCATTAACGTCGCAAGTAAAAAGTCCGTGAATACGTCATCTTCAAGAATTTTGCGTTGACCGAAAGGAAGGCTTGTAATAAAGGTGATAGGAGAATATAAAATACAGCGTACGGGGGTCCATAGCAAAATGTTTTCGCCATTGGTAGGAAACAGCGACAGGAGCTCCATTCTATTCTACCTAACTCGACTGAATTTTGTTCTCGTTCAGAGAAAAGGTAAAATCATAATTGTTTAACCTCCGAATGGGCACTTTCTTTTGTGAATTCTGAAATACAATTCATCAACGCTATGAACCAGCAGAGTGGATGTAATTGTCTTTAAAAAATTAAAAAATTGAGTTTATTTGTTGTCGTCACTAACTATAACTACCATCATTTCTGATTTCAATGACAACATCATGCCTCTAATAACATTAGGCCTTGATGGCTGATGTACGACCTTGATGTGAATGGACTTAGCCACGTTTGGACGCTTTTAATAAGAATGATCAAACCTTTTAGACACTTTCAGATTTTTATTTTTTCCTCAATTGAAGAAGTCCCAAACCCCAATAAAGTATATATTTTCTGAAAGCCCTGATATAGAGCTATCCGACCAAGCACAATACACGTTCATTATTTGCATAAGAGTCACGTGACAAGCGTTTTGCTGAACCTTCCAAAAAACGGTTTTCCCTCCCTTTAGCGAGCACGCTGCAAGATTTCCGGTTGAAATTTCCTCATTGACAAGCCTTGACAATACCCTTTAAATCCGTGTCTGCGATTTTCTCTCGGCGTCTCCATTCAAATTATATGGCGTGACAATTACAATTCCTTGAAAAGCACCTTAGTCTAACACCTTCAAGAGCCCATAACAAAAAAGCAAAAGCATATAAAGGAAATCCCAGACACGGATTTTGAGTTCATTATGTTTCCAAGGGACTGTGTGAATTTCAAGCAGCTGGTGTGTGAGCGCGAATTGACGAGGTGCCAAAGAAGGCTACCTCATTCACACACTGAATTCGAGAAAAACGCAAAAAAAAAATGTTTGTTACTTCGACGCCACGGCATTTGATAATTAAACGTGCATTAACCTAAACGCAGGCATATTTTGTTTCCTAGTGATAATGTTGTTCAAAGAAAACTTCCGAGGAAAATAAATGAATCACGGAAAACTACCGATTTTGGAGCCTTCGTTTCGGCACGTCGCCACAGCGAATGGCTTCACCGGGCAAAACAATGACGTCAGCAGTCATTACTGATATCGGGCGTGTCCCAAATTCATATGTAAATAAGCTTGCCTTCGTTCCCCAGATAAAGACTGCAACGCTATAGACATGATACTATCGGGACTAATTGTTTATTGTTCATAAGTTGTGGGGGGTAATCTATTAAATTACTAAAAAGACGTCAAGCACCGCAAAGCGGCTAGTTCATCCTCAAACCACAACTATGGATATTTTCGAGATATAGCCTAAGCTTACTTGTATAATTAGGGTTTCCATGCGAAGTTTGGTGGGTACCAAAAAATGTTTCCGTATTTTGACGAATAGTGCATTTTGTAAATATTGAGCGATACATGTAATCGATTGATAGCTCACTATATTAACGATGAAATTTTCACCACTAACAAATCGTAAAATTTCAGAATCAAATCATGGTAACAGAAGATATGTAAATGACATGAACGCTCAGAACGTCTTCACTTGGACTTTGAAAGAATTCCCAGCTCAACTAATGTGTGCAGCATACACATGTATTCCATATCAGTAGTAAGAGTTAAAAATATAAAAATTCTCATTTTAGTGTAAATAATTTGTTCTACGTTGTTGTCAGACGAGCACAAGATAATAAACGCCAATGTAACTAGACAAATATTAAACAGATAATAGGCCCATTGGTTTTGAAGACATGAAACGCTTAAGAGAGTGACATAAACATAAAACCAGATGTGAACTGAATGTGCTCACGTATTTTACAACAGGTTCATTAATAGTAGTACGCTTCACAGAACAATCAGATATCTGTTATATCATTATATGTAGCAGCTTTCATCAACTTTCACACAATACTCTTAGAGTCAAATCACTAATTACAAAACTTCATTTAATATGCAAATGAGCTGTATATAACTTGACACTGCTCAATGCTTCATTGGACAATTAGATATCTATCAGATCAAGATATCCAGCAGGTTTCGGCAAATTTATAGTAATACTGTACTTTTGGAGTAATATCACTAATTACAAAGGTCATTCAATATGCAAATAAACCCTTCATTAACTTGACACTAATATTTCAAAGCGCAATTAGATATTTATCAGATCAATGTCTGTAGCAGGTTTCACGAAATTTGGTGTCGTAATTTTAGAAGTTCATAAAATATGCAAATGAACCCTTAATTAACTTCAGAATACTAAGTGCTTTCATCAAAGATAGATATCTGTCAGATTAGTATGTGCACCAGATTTCGTCAAATTTAGTGCAGTTATTTTGGAGTTATATGACTAATTACAACACTTCACAAAATATGCAAATGAGCTCTTCATTAACTTGACACTGCCCAGTGCTACTAAGTACAATTGGATATATATCAGATCAATATTTGTTGCATGTATCATCAAATTTGGTGTAGGAATTTCGGAGTTATTCTAATAATAAAAATTCCATTAAATATGCAAATGAGCAGAAAATTGACATGAAACTCAACGTATCATCATAATGTTCTGAGATTGTCATCTGGGAAAAGTTTCATGAAATTTTGTGCAGTATTTCTTGGTATATGTCTACACTGTCATTACCGTCTCCATTACATGAAAAAAAAGATATTTCATAGCTTCATTAACATGCAAGCCGTACTGACCGAAATCTAATCAGTTCTTACCATTAGCATAGGGTACCTGTCTACCAGATCTGACTTGAATCGATATCCGTTTGGGTGTTTTTGAGTTATCGTGTGAACAGACAGACAGATAGACAGACAGAGAGACAGACAGACAGACACACACATACACGGACAGACAGACATCGCTACGACATTAGCTCACGTGTTGTGAATACGTGAGCTAACAAGAAATTATTTCCATAATTAAGGAGATTTATTATACACTATCTCATTGGGTAATATGCAATGATTAATTTTCTATCATTTCCCCCTCATAGGTTATATCTATTCTTTTCGTCATATATATTTATATTGCACCTAAAATGACGATTATTCACATTTATTAGGATGGCCTTTGGCAAAAAACAGTTTCTGCTCTCCTCAAAAACGCAATTAAAGAAACGCCAACTTACATCGTCATTAATTGTAATCTTTTGCCTGTAAGTGTATAATGTCAATGACTACATTACTACGAACAGAGTTTAGATCTTAGATCTTAATTTATATGATAGTGAAAAGTTTTAAGAGAAGAATGGGAGAGTGTACGTTGTTTTATGAACAGTAAAAAGACTGCTTTCATCCATTACAATGTCACCATCCATCATGCTAATTGTCAGACCGTAAAGTGTATCACGCATGTTCTTTTTTACAGATGCAGATACAAGCTTTAGAGAAACCCCATCAGATACAGTAACAGTTGGAGGCAGGGATGTACAGCTTAATTGCAGTTTCAATAATCTTGGAAGTCGGACACCTCAATGGCAGTTCAAAAGCAGTGCTGGTGATCCCCTTGTCGAACTCACCCAAGGCTTCCAATTGTTTAATAACAAATATCAAATAACAGGGAATATATCGAATGGAGAATATCATTTGTTAATTCCAAACGTCATACGAGCTTTGTCAGGTACTTACGATTGCTCACTACTCGGTTCGACGGATTACAAAAGTGCTGAGCTTATCGTACTCGGTAAGTAATTCATAATCAAAGTTCATCCTACACAGTCATCAAAACATTTCCGTTTTTTAGAAGAAAACACTAAATAAATGCTTCCATCAGCAGTTGCTATAAGAAACCGTATTTCTACTTTTTTGCTTCAATCCCGACATTTTGCTTTGTTTTCGTCATACGCTCTATTATTCCATTCTCTTTTCATTTATAAAGGGACAGACGATATATATGAAAGAGTAATAGGATCTTGAAGATGCTTATTATGCATGGTATCTCAAACTAAATATCACGGGAAATAGACAGTCTTAAAAAACCTTGCTGTTTGTTTGTTTAAAAAAAACGTAACAAAAATTCATTTTTGACGGCAACGCTCCATTGCAGCGCTTTGTTTTGAAATGCGATACGCCTTATACCTATTTTATTGGATTTTGTTCGACAGGTTCGTGCATTAGAAATCGGGTATCATTGAAGAACTGGTATAGCCCACAACTAATGACGTCAAAATCATTCAAATCGGCACTAAGTGCATCCTCTGCTCAAGAAGGCAAACCTGGATCAAAATTCTTAACAATTATCGCCCTGTATCAAATCCTTCTTTTTTTCGAAGCTCACTGAGCACATGTTTCGGAACAATTGATTGCATATTTATGTGGCCACAATCTTCACGCAGAACATCAATCAGGAAATCGAGCAAGGTACACTACAGAATCTCCTCTCCTCAGAGTGTAGAATGATGTACTGCACTCTCTTGATAGACGCAGAAATGGTGTTCTGATTTTATAAATATCCACATCCTTTCAATCACTTTCTTAATTTCGATTGCTTAGTGTTTGTGTCCGGTGAAGCACATTTGGGGCCAAGAATTTGGTTTCTACTGACCAAATTGTCGGAACGGAACGAGCGGAAGCGATTCTTCTTCACAGATCAAAAATCACTCTTGTACATATGTTCAAAGTCTGTTATATATTGGTTTAATTTTGTCAAGAAATTTATTTTCTTTGTCTTCGTGATCATGCCTCTGAACAGATTTGTGGCGCGGCTGTGTGTGGTAATTCAGAAATCAACGAACGATGTATAAAAATCTATGATGAAGACAATTTCGGAAAGTCTAAATACAGCTGGTGTCGACATCCTCTCATACATTAGGAGATCTGAGTCATCGGTCGCACATTTCTGCATGCTTTCCAATTACGGTTCACCGGCATAATGCTTTATCGATTTGTTCGTCCAGGTTCCAGTATTATTCTGATGACAAAAGGGCTCATTCTTCGTTGCCAAAGATGTGTATATGAGAAATAAACGTCCTTGTAATGGTATGTAAAAAAATAAAGAATCAAAAGGGTAGGTTTGGTTATATTACCATTTATTTATTAACTCCCATCAGTCAGAGCATGAAGAAAAGGAGAGGAACTGCTAGAGAAAACAATGAGAAAAACTCGACAATATTAATAACGTCTGTGACTGTACATTGCTCAATATGCTGATTGATGTTCTGCGAACAGGTTGCGGCGACATAAATATGCATTCAATTGTTTAGGAAGTGCGTGCTCAATGAGCTCCAAAAGAAATGAATGATTTAATGAATGTTTAAATCCACGTTTGCCTTATTGAGAAGAATATGTGCTAAGTGCCCATTTGCATGACTTTGACGTCATCGGTTTATGGTTATACCACTTCTAAAATGGTGCCTGATTTCTAATGCATGAACTTTTAATTAGAATCGACTAACATTTCAGCTCAATGTTAAGAATATTTAAATCCCAGTGTGCCTTTTTGAGCAGAGGACGTCCTAAGTGCCGATTTGCATGACTCTGGAATTCGACAGAAAGCAAAGACCCGGTAATGATATTGCAAATAACTGAATCCACCTACCTCTTTATCACATTGTTTTAAGGAGGTGTGGCACCCACTCAGCATATTTTGCTCACAAATCCCTTTATTGCAAATATCTAAACAATTTTAATTAACTTGTTAACCCAAGATAAAAATATTGGTTGGGTTCACCTTTTAGCTTGTCAAGCAGTCGTAAGTTGAATAATAAAGAAGTGTTAATTTATGCAAATGTATGCAAATCACCAGATTTCCTGGCATCGTTTTCCTCCCAATTTCAAAATTTCCAAAGAATTTTACTCCACTCTGGCAGGGTCAAATTTTCTTAAATTTTCACGTTATGTTCTTTAAATACAATATAACAAAACGACAATTTGTTTGGCAATAAAGTTCTTACATTTTGAATAAGAGGCATTTTAATTTTACTTATCATGATTTTAATCATTTTTTTAGAGTGTCAGTCTTTAAAACCCTACCATTTTAGAATGAGGATAGATAAGGCAAAATAAAATAGTTGTATTTTTTTACATATAATCTTCTTTCAAGTGAATATTGCATTTCTTGACTTAAATCAATTTTCATCATTAATACTAAAACTGAGGTTTTGCCCCTAATATAACCCACTTCATCCTTTAGTAAACAAATGCTACCATACTAAACTTTAGGGTCTCTGCTTTTTAAAATATAGGTATGAGGGCGTTTACTTGTCATCTTTGACGAGGAATATTGGTTTGAAAAAAACTGTGTTGGCAACATGCAGCTCCACTTAAAGGCCCTATAGCTCTATCTTTTAGCGTTATTGTCTGTGACTCTACTCCCAAACTAAAACAAGTTCATGGGAATGTACTCATTGAGAGGTGTTTATACAGGTAGAATAAACTGTCAACTGTGACTACATGTGCAATTTTGAACAAGATAAAAATAAATGTTTGCCCAAACATAAAATGGCGCCCACACGAAATAAAGCAAAACACAGTATGCAGTGCATATATACATTGCAATCTTCACAGAAACAAGAGAGTAGTCCAATATAATGCATAATGTTGAATGTTTACCACTAGGACATCATATGCTTTGCTTTCTTTGTAATATTACCAATTTTTAATAATGGCAGGAAATCAAAATAAAGGTTAAAATTTAAATTTCCTTGTCCAATTTCCAGTGATAAAAGACTATGTCCTTTAAATCTGTAGCATTTAAAGAAAATCAGAGAAAAAAGGAAGCCTTTTTCAGGTCGACAAGTTTGTAGACTTACAGCTACAGGGGCTTTAAAAAAAATGTGCGCCCCAGAGACGAATCAACGTTTTACTGGACATTTAGCCTGTTTTTTGTCAATGCGTGTTTCTCTCTTCTCTGCTTGGTTGTTGTTGTTGTTGTTGTTGTTGTTGTTGTTGTTGTTGTTGTCGTCGTTGTTGTTGTTGTTGTTGTTGTTGTTGTCACATTTTGTATTGAAAAATATGTACAATTTCTCTAAGCGGACTAAAATGTGGATATGTAAGTATGATATTTATCATTTTAATAATAATTATTAAATCATTAATTTACTAAATCCATTGCAGACATGCCAACGTGTAGAGTGAGCCCCGGCACCACGGTGTGTATCAGACAAAGACAACGTAACATTCACCTGCCAAATTAATGGCATCCTCCGTGGTGACCTTGTGTGGTTGAGGAATGGCGAAGAATTCTCGCGTCGCACCGCCGCGTCCAATGAATATTCAACGACCCTTGGAAAAACAGATAATGGTGCTAAGTACAACTGCAGATACGAAAACAAGAGCATTCAATCACAACATTTGGCCAATCCGTCATGCAGTGAAGAAATAATAATGGATGTGCAGTGTAGGTACCTACACGTACTTGACTATTTGTCTGTCCATTTTACGAAGGTTTGTGTTGAGTTATGGCAAAAAAAAAATGATTTTTGAATTTCACCGAAATGTTGATTCCCGATACACTGTTGTCTATGGAAAAAGAATGATTTTTTTTTAATACAAAACTATCTAAATATGTGTATTTATAGACTCTTGATTGTTGATATCAGTTTACTTGATTAGACTAGGGTTGTTACAGGTGCATGTGTCAGCAAGTAATTTGATATTCCAATTTCACCGAAATGTTGATTCGCTGTACATTGCAGTCTATGAGGAAAATGATATCAGTGTGCTCGAGAAATTAGGTGTGTCAATTAAGATATTATTGATATGGACTGTGGGAAGGGTCGCTGCTTTGCAATTGGGGCATGAAAATTTGGGAGGGTCACTCTTGTTCTTCCAAACACTTTTGAAGGGACCAATTTTCACCCAAGGGCCATAGGGTGAAAAAAGGGTTAATTAATCAAATCTGATGAAATGTTTATTTTGTTGTTGCTTGTTGATGTTTTTCGGGGAGAGGTGTCACATTGTACAATTGATGAATTCAGGGGGTCAAATTTCAGAAATTAATTTGGAGGGGTTCGCTTTTTGCATTTCATTTGTCTATAAAGTTCCTGCCTTGACCCGTAAATTACAAATGCTCCTTCCTAAGTTCAGTAACATCATGAGAAATGAGCCCTTCCTTTTACAGTCATTTCTTCACGTCAACATCAATAACAACAACAACAGTTAGCTGGAGGTGGACTCGGATACAATTCCCTATTCAAAGTTCAGCGACTGTTAAACAAGTAGGTTCACTGTGTTGGGCAGCCTACAGTATAGAAGAACGTTGTCTATTGAAGCGTCCATTATAAAAATATAAGGAAGGTTGTCTCTCAAGTAATAAATACCAGCAAAGCAGATAACTTTTTGAGTTAACCTGCTTGTCCTGTACGAGAGTCAGAGTGGCTATGAGCTGAAATTTATGATTTACACAGGCAAGCCATCCTTCCATCGTCTTCCTGGTGTGGGTTTGGAAAAATAATGTTGTGCTGCAACTCTCACGAGGCTGTGAAAATATCGGTCACACTCTGTTCATGGACGATTTCTACAGTTCTTGTTAACTATCTGATCACCTCCATAATCACCTCCAGAATATTGGCATTAGTACATGTGGAAGAGTAAGAGCAAACTGGAAACACATGCCTGTCGACATTCAATTATATTATATGCATATGGGCAAGGTGATGATCCCATATTTTTGGAGATCTGATAGCCTGGTTACATGTTCCCAGCACGATACCAAACAGGTGACGATTCGGAATACCGTTTACACTAATAATGTCATTATACAAAATTCGCAGCATACAACATGGCGATGGCCATCGCCAGATACAGAAGCCAGCCCTTGCAGAAGACTACAAAAGTATATGGATGGGGTCGATCTTTTGGACAAATACTTGCCACTATTCGTATCCTCCCAAGACGATAAATGGTACATCCACAGATAGATAGATAGATAGATAGATAGATAGATAGATAGATAGATAGATGGATGGATGGATGGATGATGATGGATGGATGGATGGATGGATGGATGGATGGATGGATGGATGGATGGATGGATGGATGGATGGATGGATGGATGGATGGATGGATGGATGGATGGATGGATGGATGGATGGATGGATGGATGGATGGATGGATGGATGGATGGATGGATGGATGGATGGATGGATGGATGGATGGATGGATGGATGGATGGATGGATGGATGGATGGATGATGGATAGATAGATAGATAGATAGATAGATAGATGAGGTGGGTTTACACGTGTATTTTTTAAACCTGAGGGAATCTGATTAGTCGCTCTGTAAATATTCCTTATCAGCGATCTAAGCGATCTTACGTTTACACGTTATACACAAGGTATAAATTTATTACGGGGCAAGCGAAAGAAATAAACGACAAAAATCAAGCAAGCCCTGCATGAAACAAAACTGGAGTGAACTTGAAAAAAGAAACACTAAAAACTGTTCCAAAACCAACCACTAATTGCATATAGAAGGAACAGAAATATAGGCGACACACTTATAAGAGCCAGACTTCACAAAAATTATACAATAGCTCAAACTCAGGTTCACACGAACCTACACAAACACCACAAGACCAAACAGTAGAAATTCTAGCTTCCCTACCAAACGTAAGTGGAACAACATATTATAAATAAAAACAATCAACCATTGAACACGTCTCACCAATCAAAAATGAATTTTAAGCGACTTATGAAGAAAACTCTGTTTTCGAAACGTAGCGCCAAAGGATCACAGTGTCAGCAGTCTCTCCGCTCCAGTGCGGATTAACACAGCCATCTAAATTACGGGTACGTCTCGCCATTGCCAAGCACACATTTTACATAAAACAGTTAAACATGATATACACTTATGTTATACACAATATCATACACAAAACGCAAACAATACAAATATAAACGATGTGTGGAGTTGCTTTCCCTTTACTACCAGTTGCTTTCCCTTTACTACCTACATACAACTCATCGTAAAAATGGAATCCCTTTTCTAGCTCTGCCACTACGACGGTTGATGTCGGACACGGATTTGAACTGAGCTCGCAACGGTTTGATTTTGTTGTGGCATTGTTCCGCTCTCCTCTCGAGTCCCTTCTCCCTGGCCTTGGCAGCGACGACTTCATAAACTTGCCGATCACTCGAAGTGCCGTCCATCATACGGATGACATTTTCGTCTCTCCAGATTGACATTAGTAGCCTGATCTCTTCCTTTGGCAAATTTAGTTCTTTGTTAGTTCGGTGCTGTCTGTTCACACGTCCACTGACACATGTTTAATTTATTCCGGTGTCAACTCCGGACTTACTCACACGTGTAAACCCCCCTATAGATAGATAGATAGATAGAGATAGAGAGATAGAGAGATAGAGAGATAGAGAGGTAGAGATGAATAGATAGATAGATAGATAGATAGATAGATAGATAGATAGATAGATAGATAGATAGATAGATAGATAGATAGATAGATAGATAGATAGATAGATAGACAGACAGACAGACAGATAGACAGACAGATAGATAGATAGATAGATAGATAGATAGATATATAGATAGATAGATAGATAGATAGATAGATAGATAGATAGATAGATAGATAGATAGATAGATAGATAGATAGATAGATAGATAGATAGATAGATAGATAGATAGACAGACAGACAGACAGACAGACAGACAGACAGACAGACAGACAGACAGACAGACAGACAGACAGACAGACAGACAGACAGACAGACAGACAGACAGACAGACAGACAGACAGACAGACAGACAGACAGACAGATAGATAGATAGATAGATAGATAGATAGATAGATAGATAGATAGATAGATAGATAGATAGATAGAGATAGATAGATAGATAGATAGATAGATAGATAGATAGATAGATAGATAGATAGATAGATAGATAGATAGATAGATCGATCGATCGATAGATCGATCGATCGATCGATCGATCGATAGATAGATAGATAGATAGATAGATAGATAGATAGATAGATAGATAGATAGATAGATAGATAGATAGATAGATAGATCGATCGATCGATCGATCGATCGATCGACAGACAGACAGACAGACAGACAGACAGACAGACAGACAGACAGACAGACAGACAGACAGACAGACAGACAGACAGACAGACAGACAGACAGAAGATCGATCGATCGATATCGATAGATAGATTGATAGATTGATAGATAGATAGATAGATAGATAGATAGATAGATAGATAGATAGATAGATAGATAGATAGATAGATAGATAGATAGATAGATAGATAGATAGATAGATAGATAGATAGACAGATAGATAGATTAGATAGATGGATAGGAAATATGGAATTTCGGAAACTGTGATAAGGTAGGCTACCAATAAGAAAAACGCAATTATGCTGGCCTGGTGTTTACAAAAGTTAACGTAAAAGTATCGATATGTCTGTAAGATGCGTTCTGCTAGGGAATAGTCTGCTTAATGTTATGTTTCTGGTAAATCATGATACCAACTTCCAGCTTTTGAAGGTATTTTTGAAGGTATTTTGAAGGTATTTTGTTGCAAAAAAAAACTGTATAATAAGATCCAAAATCACGGGAATAACTATTTGTTGGCCTTACCATTGTAGTGAAAGGGTTAAACATCAAGTTTGGGTCTTTATCATGGATGACTAAGTACATCTCGGTGAGACGATTAGATTACTTCAATCACGGGAAATGTGAAGTGTGTTCTTCAGATTTCAACCTCAACAATTTAATATATTCACAGATATATAATTAACATAAGGCATGAGTGTAATTTTTCCATCATAAGTGGTCAGAAAAGAAATATCAGGTGACAGGAAAGACAAAAACCAAACAAACATCAGCCAGATATACAATAAATACAAATTATATAAGTTGCGGTGGTGCGAATTGAATCACTATCTTTTGGTATATATTGGAGTAAAGATTTAATACATAATAGGTATATCGCTTATAATGACAGGAGCATAGTCGATATTTTGGTTTAAAGATATCCCGGGCGTACAATTTGACAAGAAAATTGTGACATTGAAGGAACAGGAATATGCAGCGTTTAACGGCGACCGCGTGAACGGCGACATTGATTCTTAACCGGAAGTGACTTACCACAACTGGACTCATGGTGGCGTATTCTTATCCATAAACTTAATTCTTGCCTTCGAAAACGTCCGACGACAGGATGCCGAAATTTATATGTGCATCGCTGGTCGCAAGCTAAACGAAACTTTGCCGTTCCCAAAAACCCTGATATGAACCGGTATGAATTAATTAGCAGTAATACATTGGATAATAGACTAATTTGAATGTATATCCGATGTCTTTAATTTTTACTGTTTGAGTCTATCGTATGATTCGTGGGCATCATGTAAATGAAGACGAATGTGAAGATACGCGTGAATGTTTAATAACTATATTACGAACAACAGATTCTCTCACAAAGTGCTGAGGCCATCGGCTACCTTTAAGGGGCACTGAGAATACAGTTACAAAATGGTCTAAGTTATATTATGGGGAGTGAGCAGATATGCTGATTTCACTAATATTGTTTAATGATGATTTCCTTCGATCTCCAGATTCCCCAGAGGTCAAGGTTAGCAGGCAAACTGTGACGGTAAAGGAAGGTGAAACTATCACCTTAAACTGCCAAATCGATTCCAACCCGGACGTAGCTTACCATCACTGGACGAAAGGTGGCGTTTGTCGTGTCCACAGACCTTTTACACTTTATTAGATTTGTCCAACGAAGTGACGCTGGAGCATATACGTGCATCGCTGGTATTGAGTTTTACGATGGAACGATGGGAACAGGTTATGACACAACCCAGTTGAATGTTCAATGTAAGTTTCTCAACTTTCACAAGGTTTTGTCTAATGATGGTAGTGGAAGGATTCAACATTAAGCTTGGGTCTTATTTATGAATGACTAAGTAGGTCTCAGTAAGACGATTAAATTAATACAATCGCGGAGAATGTGAAATAAGTTCTTTAGATTTCAACCTCAATGATTTAATGTTTACAGATATATAAATAACATAAGGCATAAGTGTAATTCCTCCATCATAAGTTGGTAAAATAGGAATATTAGATGGTAGGAAAAAAACAAGCAAACAAACATCAGTCAGACGTGCAATGGATACGAACATAAACGGTTCAGTGGTGCGACTTGAGACACTATCTTTGGATATATATTGGATGTAAAGATTTAATATTTTAATGATATATCGCTTATAATGACAGAGGCACAATCCATATTTTGCTATAAAGACGTTCCGAACGTACATATTTACAAGAAAATTATGACATTGAAGGAGAGGAGTATGTAGCGTTTAACTGCGACATTGATTCTTAACCGGAAGTAACCTGCCACAACTGGACTCATGGTGGCGCAGTCTTATCCATAAACTAAATTCTTGCCTATGAAACGTCAGACGACAGGATACTGGAATCCATATGTGCATCGTTGGTAATGTGTTTATGTTCGGTCGCCAGCTGGAACAAAATGTTTCCGTTTCCTAAAACCCTGATATGAATATTGGTTGCCTGTGGACTTGATGATTATTTCAGTGCTTACTTTAGGTGGTAAAATCGTTTTATTTTAGAGCAATAAAGCACACCTAGGGACGGCATATCACGAGCGTTTGATCAGTTATAACATATTTGCACGGGTGATAGCATGTGCATATATGAAGTGAAGTTGTCAAAACCGAGTGGTATACCGTCTTTATTGCTATTATACGGATAGCAGTATTCATAACACGCCACATGCTCATTCCGTGCCGAGATTCGCCAGAATATGTCACAATAATAATAGATCTTCTAGTCCCAACCGGTCGACAAAAGTGACGTCAGAGGGTACTTTTTTGAAAAGCTATTTCCCTAGTGACAGTAGTGTCGTCTGTAGCTTTGCAACAATGGCGGGTGACTAGGACGTAATGTGCATCCGGATACGTGACGACACATTCTCTAAAACAGATTTTCCAACATTTTCCAACATTCAACAGCGTAGGAACTTGAACAGCTCATCGACGGAAAACATTAAAGTGCAACTAAGGATGTCGCTAGGTATGCTAAGAATATTTTTGAAAGAAGTGGTACCACGTACAACTGAAACCGCTGTTGACACATCGCCAAGTAAACTTGTCACAGTGGATTGTTGCGATGCAAAATATCAAAACACATTAAAAACTATATAACTATACAACATGACCATGTCGTGTGTTATAGCTTGGTCTTTATTCGGGCTGTATCGCCCGTCTGTTACCCAAAGGGGCCGTGTGTTACCAGAAACACATCGCTATTCCCCGAGGCCGTAGGCCGAGGGGTATAGCGATGCACATTACGTCCTAGTCACCCGCCATTGTTGCAAAGCTACAGACGACACTACTGTCACTAGGGAAATAGCTTTTCAAAAAGTACCTCTGACGTCACGGCCCCTCGAGGTAATAGACGGGCGCTATAGCCCTCATGACCAGGCAATAAGGGTTTAATTTATGAATTCTCGCATGGAACGTCAAAAAGGAAAGAGAGCTGGCGCGTGTGCCAACCGTGCTATATGACGAACATACCTTGTTTCGACAAATCAGATCGCTGTATTAGCGCCGTGAACCGGTATAAAATAATTAGCAGTAATATATAGTATAATAGACTACTTTGAAAGTATATCCGATATCTTTAATCTGTACTGTTTGAGTCTATATTATGATTCCTTGGACACATGTTAAAGAATTAGAAGGTGAAGATATGAGTGACTGTTTAATAAGTAATAGTATATTGCGAACTACACATTCTCTCTGAAAGTGTCAGAAGCCATTGGCTACCTTAAATTGCAAAGAGAATACAACAAAATGGTCTAAATTATATTATGGGGAGTGAGCAGATATGCTGATTTCACTAATATTGTTTAATGATGATTTCCTTCGATCTCCAGATTCCCCAGAGGTCAAGGTTAGCAGGCAAACTGTGACGGTAAAGGAAGGTGAAACTATCACCTTAAACTGCCAAATCGATTCCAACCCGGACGTAGCTTACCATCACTGGACGAAAGGTGGCGTTGTCGTGTCCACAGACCTTTTACACTTTATTAGATTTGTCCAACGAAGTGACGCTGGAGCTTATACTTGCATCGCTGGTATTGAGTTTTACGATGGAACGACGGGAACTGGTTACAACACAGCCGAGTTAAATGTTCAATGTAAGTTTACAACTCCCACGTGGAAATCTGGAACTTTAATTTGTTTATATATGTTTTTCATCATGTTTCAAATGGCTGAATCATTCTACGAAACAAAAATATGTCAAACCTACTTTTGAAATTGTCAGTGTTCCTTTCTTTAAATTTCCATTGACACCGAGACGCTTACAAACAGAAAATATGTACGCAATTTCACCATCGCTTGGAAAGTATGCGGATGACAAACACATTTCAGTTGTACTGGTGTTGCCATTTGTTCAACGACCTGTAAAAACATAAAAAAATAACTATATTGATTGAGAAACTCTGGCGCTCATGTACCGCAACTGCATTACAAGCGAAACGCTCATCGTTATTTGACAAACCGCATACAATGTAACAATACCAAAAATTCGTATATGTGTATGGTAAGCGAAGATACGTTACAAATGAAAATCGAATATTTCAAAAATCATGGATTTATTATAATGCCGAATAATTATTTCCAGATTCCCCTAATGTTAAGGTTAAAGAGAAAACTTTGACAGTGAAGGAGGGTGAAAGTGCAAACTTTACTGTGACATTGACTCTAAACCGAAAGTAACTTACCACAACTGGACCAAAGGTGGCGTTGTACTGTCCACGAAACTAAGCCATAGGATTCGGAATGTCAAACTAAAAGACATCGGCAATTACATGTGCATCGCTGGTACTACCTTTTACGATGGAACGACGGGCACGGGATATAACAAAACAAAACTGAATGTGGAGTGTAAGTATGAAATTCCTTTTTTTACAAATTTGAAACATAAACATTAAGTAGAGTCTCTGTAGAGGTATGCTTTCGTCATTGAAAAACAATCCATATATAGAATTTACATCAGTACTGTGAATATTTTTCTGCAAATAATTTCATAAACAAGCTGCTGCAATATTGATTAAAATGCTAAAAATTAAAGAATAAATTGAAAATGTCTTTGTCCGTGAAGTTAACAACTTGCACACAAAATCAACATTGTAGAGCAGTCTCAAATAACGAAGGAAATACTTATTTACTATTCGCAGATTTACCAGATGTAAGAGTTGACAAGGCAACTATTATATGATATATATATATATATATATATATATTATATATATATATATATATATATGTGTGTGTGTGTGTGTGTGTGTGTGTGTGTGTGTGTGTGTGTGTGTGTGTGTGTGTGTGTGTGTTGTTATTAGTTTCTTTCTTTCCTTCTTCTTTATTTATTTATTTATTTATCTATCCATATTTTAAATACTGTGTCGCATATAAGCTATGTCATATCATTGGTGTCATCCGTTGGTAAGGCACGCCCCCATGTCTGTGTGCTCATCTTCGTATCAACAAAAATGCCTACATTCATATGCTTTTCTTGCATTAACTTGTAACATTTTTTTCAAACAACATTCGTGGAAAGTCTGATTTTGTCAATCATCACCAATATTAGTTCCCCTTGCTTGTGCTTCTCCGTAGCATCAGATAAGAAGGACTCGAGTGACACTACGATTGGACTCAGTACTGGAATTCCATTGGGAGGCCTAATTGTCGTCGGGCTTATCATTTGGATGTGTCGAAAAATAAATCAGAAAGAAAATCCGCAGAACAGAACCATGAACATGCCTGACCAGCGTGGTATGTACTAACGTTTTTACGAACATAAAGTATTTAATATCAACTATTGGATGAAAGTATTGAAGAAAATGGTGAAATGTCATGTAGAAATGATTATTGTTAGTTCATATGTTGATGTTTTCTGTTTGAGACGGCGAAAAGTGATATTTTAATAAATACGCAAAAAGGTAATGGAAAGAGAGAGAGAGAGAGAGAGAGAGAGAGAGAGAGAGAGAGAGAGAGAGAGAGAGAGAGAGAGAGAGAGAGAGAGAGAGAGAGAGAGAGAGAGAGAGAGGGTGAACATATTTTACCCCATCATAACATCGGGTAAGATGAATGCATGCATCTTACTTGATGCATGCATGCATGCTTGCATGCATGTAAGATGCATGCATGCATGCATGCATGTAAGCATGCATGGATGCATGCGTGCATGCGTGCATACATACATACATACGTACGTACGTACGTACGTATACGTACGTACGTACGTACATACATACGTACGTACGTACGTACGTACATACATACATACATACATACATACATACATACATACATACATACATACATACATACATACATACATACATACATACATACATACATACATACATACATACATACATACATACATACATACATACATACATACATGCATGCATGCATGCATGCATGCATGCATGCATGCATGCATGCATGCATGCATGCATGCATGCATGCATGCATGCATGCATGCATGCATGCATGCATGCATGCATACATACATACATACATACATACATACATACATACATACATACATACATACATACATACATACATACATACATACATACATACATACATACATACATACATACATACATACATACATTTATGGAAAGCCATGACTGACTCAAGTGGTCACATCATGTAGTGGTGGGCATTCAATATGTTGTGCTTGGCATTTTCTACGTTGTCCTGGTCATTTTTGATATGTTGGTTATATAATGGTGATTATTTGTATACTCATGATCCTATATTATGGGCATGAGTTTTTTAGGTGTTATTAGTATTCTATTCATGCTTGTTTAACTTTTTTGGGAGAGCAATGACATCATATCTTTTCGCCTGTCAAAAAAGAGGGGGCACAAGTTTTGATCCTGAAAGGAGGAAGTCTGTCTACTTTTGAAATCTAATAACGTAAACTTACCCTCTCCCTTTAGAAACTGAGCGGTTCCTAAGCAATAAAATACCAAACTGATTTCCGCCTCTCACGCAGCGTCCCCTAGAAAAATGACGCAACACACTCCAATTTCCACTGGCGTGTGCAGTTTGACGTCACTGCTCTTCTGTTTTACACACTGTCGTACAACACGGCACGCTGGGTATAAAATGTGGAAACAAGAGCTATTAAAGTCAAAGTATGGTGAAAAAACAACAAGAAATTATTACTTGGATGGCGCAAGTTTAGGAGGGCTTTCTCGTGTCACCAATCACAGGGGACTGACTGTGCATCGGGAAAACGTTGAATGAACGTGGTCGATTAGCCATAGTACAGGGACATAGGAGCTTTGACACACGGAATTAGTCAAAATAAAGTCATGTAAAGGCTGTAATAGTCTAGGAATTTGTAATTTCAAATGTGTTCTGAGATTCCATATATTGCAGTAATCAACTATTACTGATGAGAAAAAGCCCGTAGGTAATTAAATAGGAAACTGGTGAAAAGAGTTTGTGTACTATTTATTATTTTTGTCTTTGAGAACCTACCGCTTGTAAAGCAATATTTGGAACAAGTGGTTTAAATTTAGGAACAGAGTAGGTAATATATACTACAACCTTATCAATACTATACTTTGACTTTAGTAGTTCTTGTTTTCACATTTTATACCCAGCGTGCCGTATTCAGCGACAGTGTGTAAAACAGTAGAGCAGTGAGGTCAAACTGCACAGGCCAGGGGTGTTGTGTCATTTTCCAAGGGACCATTGCATGAGAGCGGAAATCAGTTCGGTATTTTATTGCTTTGGAACCGCTCAGTTTCTAAAGGGAGGTGGATAAGTTTGCGTTATTAGTTTTCAAAAGCAGATAGACCTCCTCCTCTCACGACAAAACTTGTGACCCCCCTTTTTTGACAGGCGAAAAGATATGATGAAATTGCTCCCCCCCCCCGAGTTAAACAAGCATAAATAGAATACTAAGAACTCATGCCCATGCTATTGCATTATGGGTATACAAGTAATCACCATTATATGACCAACATATAAAATGCCAAGAACAACGTATATAATGCCCTGCACAATATATTGAATGCCCAGGACTACATATTATATATTATTGCCTGAATACATGGGTTTAGGTGCCCGAGAGCAGGTGACAATTTGCCCGACGCCAGGAGGGCAAATTGTCTCCTGCTGCGAGGGCACATAAACCCATGTATTCAGGCAATAATATTTTTATTACATGCCTCTTCAAAGTTAATGCTATATGACATTTAGTTACAAGCAGGGCATTTTCAAACAATTTCACCATTATCGACCAGCATCAAACAGATTTTAACGAAAGTCAAAATAGCAGTGCGCGCATGGATATTTTACATGTAGCGTTAAGCGTCTACTTTGACGTCGAAAACATCGAAAGGCTTCACTGGCCCGGGTAACCATGGAAACCGGTCAGTACATCGTTCACCGGCCCGCTAACATCCCGGATGTTCCTATTCAAATCAATGCACTGATTTGCATTCACCTCGAGGCATGTAATAATGAATGCCCAGCACAATATATCAAATGCCAAGGACAACATATCAAATGCCCAGCACAATATATTGAATGCCCGGCACAACATGATATTAGACCACTTATAATAAGTCAGTCATGGCGTACCATATAGATCGGTTGTCTGTGTCAGAACTTGTTTGTTGTCACATATTAGTGAAGATTGTATTCCGCTTGGAGAAACATCCATGGATGATGAGAGCGGCATTCGACATGGTCGCCCATTTTGCGGTGTTGCTGTCGTATGGAGAATGTTCATTGGTTCTGTGAACGTTAAACAATATAATTACAGCCGCTTGATTCGTCTTGAAATCAGTCATTCTAGCGGCCTCACTCAAAATAACCACAGTTATCATTAGTATGTCTCTTATTTACAGAAACGCCGTGCTAGCAACGATGATGCAATAACCAATAGCGTTATGGTAATTGGAAACTGGAACGCCGATATGAAAAGAGATTCAAACATTTTAAGGAGATATCAACTTTCTGTAAGGAAAGAAAAGTAATTAAGTTTGTTCTGATGTTAGTTTTCTTGGTACACAAAAATTAGTGACTGCAAAAGAGAAATTTTTCTCCTGTGTCTGCAGGTCGATACTAATTCGTTTCTATTGTTGAGGGAGCACATTTCTGGATATCTGAGGAGTATGAATTTCTCGTGGAGGCACAGATTGCATTTTTTTGTGACGTTGGAGTATGGATTTCATTGCTTTATTATTTTCCAGTCAATCCTGTATTCTGTCTTTGCATCTTTCAGTGACCAGATGTGCTTGCTCAGTTCGGTGCTGTTTCTGTATTTTGTGTTGCGGAATGATAGCATGTGGTTATTATATCTTGTTTTGAATGGAGTCTCCGTCAGGCCGATGTATGTTGCGTGTGTATTGTTGTCTTCTCTGGTGACCGTTGCTCGGTAAACCACGCCCTCGGTGAGGCATTTTCCTGGCAATGGGCATTTGCTCTTTTGTCTGCAGTTGCATTCTTTATTGGCGATGGTGGCGGTTGTGTTCTTGTTTTCCATTTCCTTGGCAAGTACTGATTTGTTGTGTGAAGTGATAATACTTTGCATGTTCGGCATATCAGTACTCGCCAAGGAAATGGAAAACAAGACACAACCGCCACCTCCACGAGAAATTCATACTCCTCAGATATCCAGAAATGTGCTCCCTCAACAATAGAAACGAATTAGTATCGACCTGCAGACACAGGAGAAAATTTCTCTTGTGCAGTCACTAATTATTCAACCTTTTGCAGCAAACAGGTGCCAACAAAAACAAAACAAAAGAAATCGTTTCCCGCCTAAAGTTTCAGTCGATCACAGCCACCCGATGAGTGTAGGCGGCCCTGCAGCCTATTCGAAACAAATTTGTATTGGAAATGTAATATTTAGATTATCCTGATCAACTCAGTTGTGTATTTAGCTCTACTCTAGTATTGAGCACTCTACTCCAGCTGATCTTGAACTAAACAAGTATATATATATATATATATATATATATATATATATATATATATATATATATATATATATATATATATATATATATATATATATATATATATATATATATATATATAAAAGGGATGCTGGAGAATTGATTTTACAATGTCATCTCTACAACGTTGTTTCATGAGTCGCGAAACTCACTCATCAGGAGACTAGACTGGTCTAGTCTCCTGATGAGTGAGTTTCGCGACTCACGAAACAACGTTGTAGAGATGACATTGTAAAATCAATTCTCCAGCATCCCTTATATATCTCGCTCTACTTTTGTATTGAGCACTTTGTATCGGACAAGTCGAACCGCATACTTCGTGTATATATATATATATATATATATATATATATATATATATATATATATATATATATATATATATATATATATATATATATATATATATATATATATATATGTGTGTGTGTGTGTGTGTGTGTATACAATAACACAAATTACTTCAAGTACAAAGTAATTATGTTTCATGCATACTTATTGCCATTAAGTTTATCTGATATCATTACTTTGTATTTGAAGTAATTTGTGTGATAATTTATAACGCACTGTAATTTCTAAAGAGTGTATGTATGTATGTATGTATGTATGTATGTATGTATGTATGTATGTATGTATGTATGTATGTATGTATGTATGTATGTATGTATGTATGTATGTATGTATGTATGTATGTATGTATGTATGTATGTATGTATGTATGTATGTATGTATGTATGTATGTATGTATGTATGTATGTATGTATGTATGTATGTGTGTGTTTAAAGTTGTGACCAAAGTTTTCTATGGTAGTCGTTCTAAAAGGCCGCTGCATAATGATGAAAATCGTGTATTGTAGGCCTGATTGTTGATGACCCAACCCATCGCTTGTATATTAAGGTAGAATGCGGGTAACAGTGACGTTAATCAGGATTTTTCTGAAACTTTCAGGAGATGTCTAGGATGAGATGAAATGTTAAAAAATGAGAAAAAAAGATGGGTCCCCATGCAAATTTGGAGATATGGCGCCCTTATGTTATCCCGCGAAAACATTTAGCTAAATTGGTTAAAATGTTGTATTATTCGATTATCTAGAGTTATTAAATAATAAAACTGAAATATAGTAAAAACAATTTAACAGATTTTATACAACACATGTCCCCGTATTTCATTGTATTAGTTTTGTGATCTGCTTTTGAAATATCAGAAAATATAGCAACGTTTCCATGAATAGTGCTTTTATAAAAAGAGCAAAGTTTGGCCAAATTTTGATATTTTCATTACAAATGTCATGATCTGAAATCAACGTTTTCTTTAAACTCTCGTAAATTAAGCCAAACAATAAATGGATTGCGAATCAAACGAAAAAAATGGGGGTCACCGCACAATTTTTAAGATATGGGCTTTTTTAATACAAAAAATGCTACACTGAAGCGCTCTCTAGCGACATATCCCTGTTTAATTTGTTATTCAAAAATTGTTTTAATAGGTATGAAATAAAGTTTAGTTCACTCAAATACTGCAAATAATCCCACATTTGTCACACTTAAAACGGGCCTGTTACACAAAGTTTGCTATCTTGGTGTGAACTCTTTTGACAAACCAAATTTGAAAGTCGCACCTCAAAGTAATTATATGCTATATCGCGACAAAAAGACCACTTCCGGAAAGAACGCTTGCAGAAAGAACGTTCGTACGCGTGCGCAGATACGATGCGCAGTACGAATATTCGCGTTACCCGCAAGCTACGTTAATGTCGGGGGGGCGATATCTGTCTTTACAGAGAGCTGGCTAGGCTCTTTCGTCATCATATTATTCAACTTGTAACTCAATTTGTAATGGGTTGACCAAGGCAAATGAAGATGTATTCATTCAAGAAAACCAAAAGCGCTATCATTTAATACCGGGTTGGAATGATGTTGTCAAAGAAGCATATACTGCAGCACGTACAATGTTTCATCCAGGATGGCATCATCAGGGGGATTCCCCCTTTACCAGAACATTTACCAGTTCATGTGTTCTACTTGTATCTCTAAGGTGTAACTAGCACCATTTCATGGGGAGGGCCTCGCCCCCTAACAAATACCAACATGTCAACAGAGGAGGAATCCCTCCATCTGGATGAAACACTGCACGCCTTGCTTTACACTACATGGAGATCAGCTGGTAAATCAGGATTGACCCGATTGTACAGCAAATGCGTAGTATGATATCTTTTACCCCTTCATCAGGAGTTAAAAGTCTGAAAAAGTTAGTACGTGGTCTTGTCCGTAAACTGTAATATACTGACAAAAGTTGTGCCTATTTTGTTACATCTATGTCTCATTGATGGACATCAGCCATATTTGTTTCACATTCTCATTTTATCTTTCACAAGGAATCATCCTCCATACTATTCGCTATTTATTTGATAATCTTACTCATGTGTTACAGAAACCGACAGTTGGCAGTTCGATAGCTGATACACAAATATACTATTAATCGAATACTGATGGTAGTGATTTATCAATTGGTCAAATCACCAGAAAATGAATTACAGAATGTGAAAGAAGTCATAATCCTTTACGTATGATATCATGATTTATGTATGATTGACAAATAACATTGAATTATGACAACACACAATATGATACCTTTCATAGATTTTATTACTTTGAATAATGTAACAATACTCAATACAATTTTCACTCATACAAAATCGTAAGTTAAAAAGTTAACATGGAACAAGCAGTGATAAAAAGTTTCCACCTAATCAAAGCGAAATAAAATGTTAAGAGTTTCCATGCTTTCAATGGCAATTTAAAGGCACACTTTCAGAATGCGAATAATCAATTGTCAATGACTTTCAGGACAAAATTACTATTTCAATGAACCTTATGGAAAGCTTCAACATTTAAATATTGTCAAGGACTTTCCTGAGTGTTATGGACCCTTCATAGTAACAATGTATTCTATTGTCAAAATTGTGTGGCTGTATTCTCATAAAGTCTTATAAATATCCTACATTAAAAAAGGCGGGTATTTGCTGGTACTGATTGACTACTGCATGGTAAATTTGCATTTACTTGTAACATGATGTGCTTAAACTTAAATCACATGAATTGTGTTCAGTTCATAAAGAGTTTAGCTTCCTATTGTGCTACTCATAGACTCAATCTTACTAATATTGATGCTTACAATAATAGGTACAATAAAACAAATCGTTAATTCATAGAAAATGTTTTTTGAGCAAAAATGCAAAATATTACCCCAAAAATACAAATACAAAAAATTCAGCACAATTTGAACATATCTGACAGGGGCAAACCACGGGATCACGTGTACCAAGTTTAAAAGCAATTGGACGAACACTTTATGAGGGGAAGATTTTGACCAAAAAATGAAAAATTTACCGCAAAGACAATTTTCAAAACTTTAACCACAAGTTGAACAAATGTCACTAGAATCACCATAAGAACCTGCATACAAAGTTTCAACAAACCCAGGTACGTGTTTACAGAGTTTTAGTCCCTGTAGCTACTTTAGGCATGGACAGTATAGAGGATGTACATAGCATAACACCAAATATATACTGTTTGCAGAGGTCCCTCAGCAATACAATGTATTGTTATGACAGAAGAATGTTCATTACAGATCCATATTTACACAGACATTCATCAGTAGCAAGCATAGAAAACTGTCATTTATACCTACAGTGTCTTTGCCATCCGTCTCTGACACTAGGTGGACACTTATACAGGCAGTTTGACAAAAATGCTATCAGATGAGTAACTTTTGAGAAACAAAGTTTTTGACAAAAAATGGTAAAACTTGTGTCAAAATACAAAGTAGAAGATTTCATCACAATGTCGATATATCACAGTAGGATGTCCTATAGGAACCTGTATACCAAATATCAAAACTATCAGACAAGCAGGTTTTTAGAAACATACTTTTTAACCAAAAATGGCAAATATTGCTCCAAAATTACAAAATTGTACATTTCATCATATTTTGAATATATTACATGTTGATAACCTCTTTGAACCTGTATACTAAATATCAAAGCTATGACAATTATTTTTTATGAAAAAGATTTTTGACCAAAAATGACAAAAATTGCCTTAAAAATACAAAATGCTTTCCAGCTAACTATTTCTTCATGTGGGGGAAGAGATGAAAGTCTGAGGGTGCTAGGTCAGGAGAGTATGGTGGGCATGTAGAATGAGTTTAAAGCCGCAGTCACGCACTGTTGCCATGTCAATGACTGACTTGTGAGGTGGAGCATTGTCCGGATGGAACAAGACACCTTTTCTCAACTTTCCCTCGTCGTATTTTTGTCAGCCTCCCGTAACTCCCTCAACAGGTTAGAATAGTACTTTCCATTGATAGTTTGTCCCTTTTCTAGGTTGTCATCTGAAGTTGAAATATATTCAAACCAAGCTTCATTGATCTGGCATCGCTCCTTCATAGTTAGGCTCAAAACTTTTCACCCAACCCTCATATGTTCAAAATCTCTATTACTTTCCAAAGCTAATGTCTGCATCTTCAGGCTTATGCCTTTTCTTCTTGACACAAGACAACTGCTTCTTTGCAAAGTACCTCGTCTACATAGTCAACTGCCAATCTGAGTACAAAAAAGAAAAACATAGCAAGACAACTTAATATACCTGTGTAGTGTATTTGCAACAATGAAAATCTGATGTTTTGGCGGGGGATGGTAAGAGGTGTTAAAGTGTATGATAAAATGCACTATTACTTTCTCAAATCAATGTCTCTTCAAAATACTCTTACAACACATCAGCTGTACAGGAAAGATGTTTGGTGAGTGCATAGTTACATCATCATTATTTCTTATTGCTCACAGAATTTAAAATTGACTGAATGTTAAAATTCCCATTATCTTGATATCTACATGATTGCTGTGAGTATTGTTACAAGAGATTCATGCACTGTTTGTGAAAGTTTTGGTATAAGTGGCAAGGATGATGGTCATTATGAGGTTTTATGTGGTATGAGAGAGACTCCATTCCCACGTGACAGGTGTGTGACTCCGACTGGGCCAAATAGCAATACAGATAAAATTCCCATGTCATTGCTCAAACTGGTTCAGAATAGCTCACCAAGAAATAAAATGAAGGAGAACATGGATAAGTCACACCATTTACCGGTAGTGGTTGGAGATGTGTTGAGAGTCTCTATTCCCACATGACAGGTGTGTGACTCCAAAAGGTCTAAATTACAAGTGATACAACAAAATTCAAATGTAATAATTAAAAAGGGTTTAGAATAGGTCAGGAAAACTTAAAACTATAAAAGAAGATGTATAAGAGACACAAATATGGTGGTTGGAGCTGTGTTGTGAGACTCTCCATTCCCATATGACAGGTGTGTGACTCCGAAAGGTCTAAATTACAAGTGATACAACAAAATTCAAATGTAATAATTTAAAGGGGTTCAGAATAGGTCAGGAAAACTTAAAAGATAGGAGAAGATGTGTAAGACACAAAAATATGGGGGTTGGAGCTGTGTTGAGAAACTCTCCATTCCGATGTGACAGGTGTGTGACTCTGAATGCTCCAAATGTCGATCAATACAACATAATTCATATATAAATGCTCCAATTGTTTCAGAATAGGTCAACAAGAAGAAAATTAAGGGAAACAAGGATAAGTCGCATATTTATGGTTGTTTGGGATGTGTTGACAGACTCTCCATTCCCACGTGACAGGTGTGTGACTCCGAAAGGTCTAAATTACAAGTGATACAACAAAATTCAAATGTAATAATTTAAAGGGGTTCAGAATAGGTCAGGAAAACTTAAAACTATAAAAGAAGATGTATAAGGGACACAAATAAAGTGATTGGAGCTGTGTTGTTAGACTCTCTATTCCCACGTGACAGGTGTTTGACTCCGAAAGGTCTAAATTACAATGGATACAAACAAATTCAAATGTAATAATTAAAAGGGGTTCAGAATAGGTCAGGAAAACTTAAAAGATAGGAGAAGATGTGTAAGACACAAAATATGGGGGTTGGAGCTGTGTTGAGAAACTCTCCATTCCCATGTGACAGGTGTGTGACTCTGAATGCTCCAAATGTCAATCAATGCAACATAATTCCTATATAAATGCTCAAATTGTTTCAGAATAGGTCAACAAGAAAGAGAATTAAGAGAAACATGGATAAGTCTCACAATTATGGTTGTTGGAGATGTGTTGACAGGTGACAGGTGTGTGACTCTGAATGCTCTAAATGCAAATCAATACAACAAAATTCCCATGTCAATGCTCAAAATGATTCAGAATATGTCACCAGGAAAGAAAATGAAGATCAACATTGATAGATAATGCCATGCTAGTGATTGGAGATGTGTTGAGAGCCTCTTCATTCCCATGTGACAGGTGTGCAACTCCAAATTTTCTAAATGTCAATGGATATCATAAAATTTCAATGTCAATGCTCAAACAGAATATGTCACCAAGGAATAACATGAAGGAAAACATTGATAAGCAAAACCATTATTGTTAAGAGAGATATGTTGCGAGTCTTTTCATTCCCACGTATAGTCATAGTGCTGCAACAGTGATGTGTCTCTTTCCCTTCTGTTACAAGTCTATCACAAATGACTGATAAAAAATGATACTCACTTTGTGCTCATGCACTTTCTCTATTAACAAATACGGTGGTTTCAATCGGGTTCGGACTCACAACGTACGGTACCCAGTCACCTAGCGGAGAAGACTGTACAGTTGGATGCAGCATTAGATGCATGTACGAACAGCGATAGTTATTTGAGGGATGCGCTTGCGCAAAAGTCTGACCTATGACCTTTGATCTCATATTCCGTGACTAAACGTGAGCATTTCCACATGGCACGTTTCATTTCCCAGGTGACAGGCTTCCTGTCGCGCGCACTACCCCTATCTGTAATCTTGAGGACCTTCAAAAATACGGGGTTATGCAAAATGACCCCATAGTTGAAAAAGTAATTGGTCATGTTTAGATGACGCCAGTGTAATGTAATTATCATAGTTGTACCGAGCATATTTTAAGCTGCATCAGTCTTGATGCAGGGGCTTTTGCTTGTCGTGGGTCTCATTTTAGAATACATTCACACTTAAAAAGCATTGATAAATTGTATAATGACATTGTGAACGCTTAAGGTTAGCAGCTTCACAAAGCATTTCTTCGTCTGCGAAGCGTATTCCCATATATCAGTTCCTGGTTTGAATTATTGGTAAAGGAATATTACTCTCTCGCTTGAGATGCTTTTATTCTTTACACAGAAAATTGTAGCCCTCGTCAAGGGCTACCTTTTACCCTTTTGCCTTATGGAAAAAATAAGTCCTACATTTAAGTCCTCTTTGAAGTTTTGTGAAAGGAATGATGAGCAAATGCGGGCTGATGCCCTTGCTGAGCATGTAATAAATAACAATGCAAAGCAGTTTTGGAGACGAATAAATCGTAATCAGAAATCTGCTTCTCTGTCCACATCTGTTGGTAGATGGTATGATGGTATTTCTGCTGAGCGTTTGAAAAATGCTCACAGACGTCTCCACCTGTTGATGTCAATTTTTTTAGAGGTGTTCATATTCATGGTTATTCGCCATCTTACATGTTAGATACAATCTTAACTCCAATTGTCAGGATAAAATTGGTGATGTTACGATTACGGGCAATTATTGCCCAAATGCTATTGCTACTGCGATTTCCAAACGTTATGGATTTCTGTTGCTTCATAGATGTGAAACATATCTTGATACCAGTGATCAACCATTTTTTTCAGACCAACCATTCTACAGACATTTGTTTTTTTTTCTTTGAAAGAGACTGTACACTTTTACAAACGTCATAACAGTTAAGTTTCTTGTGCTCTTTAGATGCCACAAAAGTGTTTGCAGAGTAAATCATTGGACTTTGTTTCGTAAGTTACTCAAATTACTCGACAGGAATGTTACTCTGTATATTGTTAGAATTTTAATATGTTGGTACCGAAACCAATAATTTCGTGATAGGTGGCCATGGGGATTTGCCATGTCTGAAGCTTTTCATGTTTTCATTGGTGTTAAACAAGGAGGTGTATTATCCCCTCGTTTACTTAACGACCTGCTATGTAAAACTAAAATAGGTTGTCACTTTGCGGGAAATCGTCTCAACCATTTGATTTATGCCGACGATATAGTCCTTATTTGTCCCTCTGTTAAAGGTCTGAGTAGACTTTACAAAATTGTAGTGATTATGCATTTTCTCATGATATTGTTTTGAATGCAACAATTCGAAGTGTATCTTTGTAATGCCAAATCAATGCAGAATCACTCACATACCTTATATGTAATTAAATGGCTCAATATTTACATTTGTAAAGAAACATTGAATTTGTAATTTGCAGTTATGTTAAATAATTTAGGAAAAGACGTTAATGACATAAAGCGACAGAGGGGGTATTTTTATGCAAGTGCAAAATCTTTGGTGCATCCTTTTTATAAATTGTCTTCTTTACTTAAAATATGCCATTTTAAGGCATATTGTTCTGCGTTGTGTTGTTCCAATCTTTCGAGTACTTACGCTGAGAAATGTATCAGTGATATCAGAGTTTCACATAATAAGGCTTTTAGAATATTGTTGGGTATTGGACATCGATTGAGTATTTCAGAAAATTTCTCAGCCATTGCATCATGACATTTCAAAGTAAACAACGTATGGCCCGTTCTAATTTCTAATTTCTAAGTTCGTTTGATCGAAAGCGAAAATCATCTGGTCGCAGCAGCTTTTGATATAATTCGACACAGCAACTTTTGACGCAAGATTTTCTCAGACTGTTTTCAACTTGCTGTACTTGTTTTCAAAGTGAAGAGTAAACCAGTACTCTCTTGCTGAGTAAGTTTTGTGTCTTTTTTCCTTGGGTTGTATGAGCATGTTCTCGAATTAAAAAATAAATTAAAATATTATTCCCGCGTCAACGCATTCTTCTCTATGCCTCACAGAAAGTGAATATTACTATTCGCTCCTTCACGTCACAAGTCAAGTTCATTGTCACATAAACATCAATACATGATACTTAAAATTCCGAAACTGATGAAGCCGTCACGAATTTATCTCCCTTTAAGTATTTAAGCTGGTCACACATTCAACATTCACATTTAACATTAACAATTGCTCCTTTTCCATACCATTCAGTAGTATATCAGAGAAACATCGAACGCTGAGTACACACTCTTAGGAAGAACAACTGACACATAGAAAGAAATATCTACGAAAGGTTTTCATCGCAAGTCTATTCTTACTCGTAGTTCATAAGTTTAACTTGTCATTATTGCATTGTTCATGCAGCATATGGAACGACTGGCTCTCAAAGAGAAAAACAATAAAAACATGGTTTTGAATGAACTATGTATCAGACCAACTGTTTATCTTTGGATTGTCCTATTAACGATAGCTATGAAATACAATGCCAACCTATACGAATCCTAACAAGATTGTATGTGCCTGACAATTGAACAATTAATTCATTTTCGCGATAGTTTCATTTATCGTGTCTTTAAACCGGGGTCGAATACAGGCGTGGTCACCCATTCATTCAGTATCTTTCAACATGTCAAACAATATAAGTGGTATCTCGTATCAAACAAAATTCATGACAAATGGCCGACTTTGTCCCTTTAATATGCAAGTCACAAAATGAACTACTCTTCGTTTACAGACTGTGTACATCGTTTCCACACTGTGGTATGACCGATGTAACTCACAAAAAAGTGACGACAGATTATTGAGGTGCCGATTTGCCACCATGATGGCTAATTTCGTGATTTATCTGCGGCATCTGATATGATTTATATCAAATTATCAAAACATATAGTAGGCCTATTCACATTTTAGAAATAATGTCAAGTATAGCACCTTGTCTCGAATCGAAAGCTAGCGTATTGTGCAAATATCCACAACTACTCATGGGTGATGCCATCGATTAGGCATTCGTTTTAGAGACTTAATGAAATGATATTTATATTGAATGACTTCAGAAAAAATTCAGTCTTCAAAGTATTTTTGTGTTCTTTAGCGCATGATACTTTTCTAAACATACTGACGTAAGCGTTTTAACGTCACCTGTATTACGTAACTTCGTCATATCAAAAATGTTCAATGCAACCGACTTATTTTCTGAGTATCTAAACAAAGTTAAATGAACTGTTATCCCCATCATTGAATGTAAGCAAACTATTTTCTGAGTAAAGACACGAAATTTAATGAACTGCATGTTGTAGAAATTGGGGGGTCATCGTTTAAAGTTTGGTGCTAGACAAACAAATTACCCAAGATATACCGATATTTGAAAAGCAAGATAGTCGCAATCACTGTGTACTTCGTTGGAGAAAATAAAAGTCGATTTAAAAAAAATAAATTAGTAAAAGTGTTTCTAACTCCGAGGGCTTCAAAACGGGCCCCTTCATGTGGTAGATTAGACAAGAATTGAAAAAATTTGACTGTCCAAATATCTGTTCATTGTATTTTAAGTCGAAATTGAGCTCATTTGCATTGTTTTCTATAATTCTATTTGATATCTAATCGGCAATCAAAAGGGAGGAGTACGGTCATGATGCAAAGTAGACATATCAATTCTACAACATAACATCATACCACTTGTTCCTTGTAACTTAATCAGGTTGAATATAAAGTGTTTGTGTAGAAAAATCATCCATTATGCAAAATTTACTATGCTGTTTTTTGGCAAATGAATACTAGATCGAAGTGAAATTATTTCCATAATTATTTCCACATCAAACATAATGACTTACCTGAACAATAGAAATGTGTAGTACACTACTTCGAACTGAGTAAGACGCAGCGTGCAACAAACATAAAGCAGAATACTTATCATAATGCTAACAGGCAATTAAATTCGAAACATAATCCACAATAACAGCAAGCAAGGTGAAAGCAGACTGATTTTTGTAAACAGATTCTCTGTAGGCTTACGTCTGGAAGGTTAAAATCGTTTTGTTCAAAAGGACCTGTCAGTATTTAGGTCGTCGATAAAAAGCTTGTGTATACGCAAACTTCAAGCGTCTTGAGTTTACTGAAAGGTTGGTGTCTAATTAAGAAAATAAAAGAATAAAAAATATAGTGTGCGGGCGGGTAATTTCTCTCCTGCGGAAGAGTTCTCAGTCAATATACTAAACCGAATGTTCGCCTCTCCCTTGTCATCATACTGACACAAAACTGCACCGATTCCATGGTCAAATGCATCTGACTGCACCACAAACGGCTTATTATAGTCTCGAACCGCCAGAAATGGTGATGATGCTAAAGCATCTTTCAGCTTCTGGAAAGCATCCACACAGCTCTGCGTCCATTGAACATTGGCTGGGCTATTTTTACATGTCAGCTCAGTCAATGGGGTCGCAATGTCAGAGAAATTTGGGATAAACTTCCGGTAATATCCTGCTAATCCCAACAATGATCTGACGTCACGCTTTGTCACTGGTGTTGGATAATTGACAACAGCATTAACCTTATCTGCCATAGGTTTTACTTTTCCACTTCCAGCACCGTAACCAATGAAAGAGACCTCACTGCCACCAAGATAGCATTTAGTTGGTCTAGCAGTTAGTTTCAACATTGTAACCACTCTAATATTGACAACAACAGTAAGCTAAGTGAAGGAAAATGCGAAGCAAACTAATAAGGAAACTGAGTTTTCCTTGGCAATGCCGGATCACTAGGATTTCTGAAGTTTTCAGCAGGCACATTATGCAGGCATTGGGTCAATTGCACTGGGTTATTTCATATCCGAACAGTTCTCCAAGACCTTGAGCTATCTTGCTTTGAAACTCGGGGCCTTTCCCGATAAATCCTCCCACTGTTGCCGTGCCACTCTATACATGTACATGGATTAGTTCAGTGAAACCCAAACAAACAGACACACGATAGTTGCACAGCTACATAATACGGAATTATAGAGAGATCACAGACAAGGAAGTTTCCAGAGAGAGACAACAAATTGGTAGGTAACACCCTGGTGACAATTTTGCATTTAGCTTTGATCTCATATACTTATTTGCTAACGACACTTGCATAATTGCCCTATGGAAGAGACACTCTGTCAGTGGCCACAATATCGAAATACTCCACGCTAATAGAACCAGCACTCTCACCAAATAGAGTAAGCTTATTTGGACCTCCTCCAAAAGCTGAAATACACCAACGACATACACAGATAATGAATCAGATTCGAGTGGAGTGTTACAACAAAGGAATATATATGATGTGGTTGGTGGTGGCGATGATGGTGATGGTGATTATGAGGTACAGTTACCACTAGTTGATTCATTAGTTCCGATCAATTGGTATCACCATTTTTCTACGGTTCTGAAGACGCAAATGATGTACTCCACTCCATTAATCGGTTCATGTGCGGGTAAGTGTGATGGCCATGACTAGAATTATTGTCATGCTATCAATCACTCGACAGTAAAAATTCCATTACAATCTCTCTTACCGTGTATATTTTCTTGTGTCCATTGCAACCTGGTCGTAAAATACTCGGCCTGCTATACTCATACAATTCATAGCCTTACAACGTTACGTTATATTTTACAACAACACTCTCCATTTTATTACTTTAAGTTTCATTTTTCAATTTAACATTACAAGTTCGCAATTTCTTTTTCTAAATTTCGTGTTACACTTGTAATGAAGTTTGCATCTGATGACTGCATATCTGCGCAAGCAAATTTCAATCTTGGAGAATCTGGATTTTGCAGAATTGGATTCTTTGCATGACTTTCGTTGTGTTGTCTGCTTTTCTCATTTATGGCAGAAAGGTACTACACTACACTACACATCTATATAAAACAGTTTAGTTGCACATAAGTTGCTAATATACAAATAATCTAATGATTATGTTTATTTAGAGTCAGAATATTTCTCAATCATATCATTGCGATATTGTAACAATGAATTGACCAGAAAAACACTGGAATGACAAGGTCCTTACTGAAGCAAAAGACTTCAATGCAATTTGAAAAGTAACTTGTTTAACAAACTCTAAATTTCTCTGTGCTGTATAGATTTAGTGATCATGAAAACCTTAAAGAGGCACTCCCACTTTGTAACATTTTAAAAACACATTTTTTTAATGCCAACGGTCGATATTTGACTTGGCGACTGCGCGCGGATCGCGAGATATCGATAAAAACATGTCATTTCCCGAGCGTATTTTTCACATCCCGAAGTTTTACGATCGTTCTAATTTTGACTCGAAATCCCCCGAAGGTTTGTTGTTGTGCTGATTTACGATATTCTAGGGAGTCTACAATAAGTTCGAACGACGCAATTAATTTACTTCCCACTGCAAAGACTTTATATACAGCATTATGCCTTTACCTCAGGTAAGTTTTAAAAACTTCTCCTTAGTTTTTGTCGTTTTCATTATTCTAAATCGGTTGTATTATATTTTTAACCAATACCACATAAACATCAGTTTTTACAAGTCAAATATTAGCCGCCTCCGATGACTACATTTTGTCGTCTGCCACACAGTACGTCGCGCGCGTGGTATGCGCGCGTGGCATGCGTCTATGCATATCACGCGGCGGCCGCTATGTATCAACCGCACGTAACTGTGCTAGTCACCTTTGCCAATTCTGGTGGAATCAGCAAAAATTGTTTTTCGTTTATACGCCAAGTCAGTAAGACTCAGCTTTCTCCCACAGGCCGTGACCGATCACCGACGCCAGTGGTACTGTGGCGTACAGCAGCGTCAGCGTAGACTCGTACTCCATAGCTTAGTTGACAATGGCCCCAGTGCCGAACGTTCGATGTTCGGAAGCTGAATTTAGGTGGGCCACCGGAATTCAAACTTTTACTTTTTTGAAGACATGTTTTTATCGATATCTCGCGATCCGCGCGCAGTCGCCTCGTCAAATATCGACTGTTGGCATTAAAAAAATGTGCTTTAAAAATGTTACCAAGAGTGAGTGCCACTTTAATCCAAAATATCCACCATCTTTATTTAAGGTCGATTTCCTTTTTCTGTGTACTTCTTACCTTCATCATCTGTGACTGAACAAACAATATCAGTGTCTGCAAAGATGAAAATAAAGTTTTTCTTTGATACTATGCCTTGTCTTATTTCGCTTTAAATTGCACAATTGTCCTGTAGTCGCCTACACTTATAATTTCTTTTTTCCCTGGACCTGCTGCCAGTGCGGATGTATATAGTGTAAAACATTATGACACCTGTGTATGAGCTCCGAGTAAATAAATAAATAAATATGGTAAATAAATACAACTAAGCACATACCAAGATAACAGTTACTTCACGAGTTTGTCCAGAATTACTAATGGCTTAGAAATTGAAACCTCACTTCTCCTTCATCCTTACTGCTATCACTGAGTCTTGCAAATTATCTGTTTTCTTCCAGGGGAAATACCTTGTGATTACTACAATAACGCGCGTCTTCGAAATGAATTATGCCTCGTTCAGTAACTCGTCTATTCTCACTGTATATTCCTAATAACGCCATACCTTAGAGTATACATCTCACGGGTGAAGACACTTTTACATGTTCAATTACACTTGTTTTATCGTAGTTTAAATGCTACCGTTTGGTCTAGTATTGATAGCTTTGACCTTCGAGTACTGTTAAACATATCATATCAATGAATAGTTTCTTGTCAATATCAACAAACCTGTGTGTTTCAATAGCTTAGGAATGAAGACATTCCACATAGCACATTCTCTGGCCTTCAGACCATATTTGGTGTTCATCTTCAGTGACAATTCCTTGTATGCTAATCCAGGTACTTTAAACATAGGCCATACTTCTTGCTTATCTTCTTCAGATATCTCGGCGTCATCGCAGCACAGGTTTGGATTGCTAAGCAATATATACATACGATACGTTTACACATTAGATAACATCCTTATTGATGAAATGCACGTTGAGCGAGAAGAACGTAACATTCATACTACAGTCAAACCTGTCTATAGTGGCATTCAAGGGACTTTGCTAGAGTGGCCTTTATATACAGGTAGCCTTTATAGACAGGTCAGATAATTTATTCTTAATTGGTAAATGTATAAATGTATTTGGCTTGACTTATTATCAAGATGTTTGGCAGGGGACGGATTTACAAGCTAAGACTAACACACATTCAATTTAACATTGTAGTAAAGTTATAACAATACTGTATCTTGACGTCCAAATATCCAGATTTGGATTGGAAGCTTCATCATGTGTCGGTGTGTACATACACCCAAATTAAGTTGACTGGCGTGTGTTTGTAAATGTTTTATACATGCCCATGTTAGGTCCTTTCAGGTTTTTTTAGGCAAACGTATTGAACATGTCAAGGGTGACCTACGTACAGTTCTAAAGAAATTAGGCAATGGGAGATGTGGCAATTTTAAGGTGAAATGGTCACACCGAAGTGATTTGTCTACCTCCTTAGAGTTCAAAATCTTAGACACTTTGGATTATGATGCGAAGGACTCATTTGGTCGGTAGCCCTTGAGGAGGAATTATTACCCTGTCTTTGCAAAATTTGTCCAATATTTCATGATTTTCAGAGACATCTCTACATCCTCCGGCGGCATTGTCCAGTCTTCCCAAAAAGAGAAGTGCCATCCAAACAAAAATGGTAAATCTTCAGCATGGGTTGCCCTCATCCACTTCAGCCGCCATATTGACCTAGCTGGTACGTGGGTCATGATGTAGCGGTACACGTTTGCACCTGCCTGGGAATACGAACGCGCCGATAGATCCGTGGGACAAGTGAAGCCCTGGTCGGTTCCCATCTGAAAGAAGGCGTCTAGGTAGTCAGCGTCGTCGTTGTCTGCTTCTTCCCAGTTGACATAGATGAGTTTGACAGCATCAAGAACAGCTGGGTTGTTCCTCAAAGGACCAGGCAGGAACATGGGATAGGCGGTTTCGTAGACACTTCTATTCATCGATACAGTAGACTCGTTCACTGCACTAGGCCTAACCGACAGAAAGTACACGGATCCTTCATCGGCCATGCTTCCAATCATGATGTCCAAATTTCTTTTCGTAAGCATTTTCTCACGAATAAAGTCTACGGGGTCAAATTTCACCAGGGTGCCATCAACGACTGGAGGGAACGGAGTACCATAACCAGTAAACTTTGCTAGCAAACCCTGTGACATGAAGACATATTTGCGATCCATGATGAACTTTGCGGAATACAGATTTAAATGAAATGAAACCTTCTACACTTAGTCCAGGTATCCTTCACTGTAAGAATGGACATATTTTAGGTTATTGATATTCTGTCAGAAAACCAAATATGGAGAACGGACATCTTCCTTGTATGTCTATTTGTGTTTTCAAACAAACTTAATGAGCTTTAAAGGGAAATTTGGTTTATCATTTAAGCTTCGTAAAGGTGACTGGATGTACAATCATTGTAAATCCACATGATAGCAACTTCATCTGGGCGTTACTGCGTCTCGTTTTGTGACACGCCCCCAACAATTAAGGTAGAAAGGCTTTGGAATCATTATTCAGATTCATATTTCGGTTGGCTGCGTTTATTGACTCATTTTGAAAAAAGAAGATTTCATATACTTTAACCTTCTAGTTTATTGTCAAAATATACTAAACGAGGTCTTATGTTTTCTAATACCATAGGGAAAATGATGGCCGATATGTATGTTGAAAACAGGTAAATTTTAGGTACTTCAGTGTATTAAGCAAATGTTTTCCTGTGTCATCTGATTTTGATTTTGATTATAAAATATAATAATTCTCTGTTACTTCTTAGCTTGAGCAAATATTTTAAACTTTCAGTTTTGAGGCGCCTACTATCTTAAGTAGGTTTACTATGCCGCATTGCTTTACTTGTGGTTCGTTCTTAACTTAGCCAAGAGAGAAAAGTATCCCTTTCCTGCATCAGAAGTTAAATTCACGGTTTAACTCACGAAACAGGTATTCATAGATATGTTTATGGAGCACATATGGCAGGTAATTGACGTTAGTTAATGTCTGAAAACTCTTGATATTAATTTATCAATGTTGTAAGTCCGATCATATCGGCTGTACTGTACAAGCCATGGCTTATTAAAAGGGGAAAACATCTCTGTGAAATTGCAAGGTCATTAGCTTGAACAAAACACTTCCACTTCAAAACAAACAACAGCAGAAATCACTTCAGAATATAGTTAGTAACTTCAAAGGCGGGTTGTGTTTTTATATGAAGAGGCTATTTAAGTGTTTCGGTGACAACTGCCCATGGTGTCACGTGAAGAGCTAATGAGATCGTCGATGTATCTAGGATTTGCAATGTGTGTGGTAAAGTACATACTACATATATACATACATTAAAAAATAATAAGAAACATCTGTCTACATTGACTTTTAACATTTTTATAAGATAAACAGTCAACTATATCTAGTATGTATTCAACCAGTAAACCTTGCTTCTTTTCTTAAGCAGGGAAGCGGTACTTTTTTCTCTTGGCTGTATGATTTACATTGTGCGTGGTAATATCAAGTTCATATACATGTGACGGAACACCCCTGGGTATGCTAAAAATGAATCCAAAATGTATTGAAACAAAGTATTTGAGAATAGTTGGATTGGAATAATTTCGGTTGAAACCCTGTTTCAACACTTAAGTTAGGTATTTTCACAAAGACGAAATGAATATACCAAGATTCTGATCCTTATTCGGCTCCTCTTTTTTGAGTTTCTCTGCTAATCGAAAACGATGATGTGGACAATTTTCAAAAGGTTGAACCCATCCTATCTGATATATTTCACATTCAACACTTCAAGGTAGAGATTGTGCTATAATGTACGATGTATTATCGCATTTGATGGGTCACAAATCTGTAGACATTGTGAGAGAGGAAATGATGTACCAATAAGGGTATTGTACGTAAGGATTTGATTGATGTAACAAGTGTATGCAGGAGTAAAAACAAAATAATATTTAAAGGGGAAGTTCACCAAGGACGATTTATACATATGTGCTAGCTTTGAGTCGCTTATACCAGATAAACATTTCTGCGTTTTATAACTCGCGCGATTTGTTTTCAAAAGGGACAAAAGGGTAGCAGGAAATTGCATTTTAGGGCTTCGTCAGTTAAATTATGTTTGAATCATGAGAGAAAAAAAGAGTTAATGCCAGACTGTGCATATATGCATAACAATTGTCCGTGAGTATCAATCGCATATACAATGAATGGCAATTTTAATAGGCTCAGTATGAACATGAGTAAGTGGGCAATGCCATGCCCATCGGAAGATGGTCCTTGCTACATCACGTGATGAAAGCGCCAAGCTTTGCGCTTTCAGCACATTATGTAAAAATAGACCTTTGTGAGCTTCCCTTTAAATTCAGTTCCACTATTCAACATGGGATGACATTCCCTTACTAATTTTGGATCAGTCGCATTTCTGAAGTCTTCAGCTGGCACGGTTCGTAAACACTCTACCAATTCTTCGGAGGTTTCTCCATCGCATCCAAGCAGCTTACCCAGACCGTAAGCCATCTCGTGGTGGAAATCTCCGGCTTTTCCATGGAACCCAACAAATGTAGACGTGCCACTCTGAATAATATAATGGTGAAAAATGAATCATTATATATAGGAAACACATAGTGTCAGCAAGTGTTAACATTAAACTATTGTGGACAGATAAATAGACATCTTTATGTAATATATATGGATTTGCATACGTCTGGATAGATGATGCATATCACCCAGATGCAGGTAGAGTACTTTTTCTCGTATATATAATGCATTTCTTGTAATAATATCTTTTGTGCTTATGCAAAATGGAGCAATTGCTCTGTATAGGGTATGTACATGTTGTAAGTCAGCACACTTATAAAACATTGTTAGTGATAAAATTAAAAAAGATTATTGTCTTCAGCAACCTTTGAAGAAATAGATGCATTTTACTTTGGGCTTCAGATTATGAAAAAAGGTTGTGGAACAATGTCTATCTGGCCACCATATCGGATCATGCCGCAAATAAATGAATGCTTTAAGTTGGTATGCTACAATATGAAAATTGCAAGTGTAACCCTGCGTGTGAAAGACCTTAGAAGTGTCTGGCATAACTACCTTTGCATATTGTGCGTTGAATCTTACCTGCATAATAACTCTTTGGAAGAGACCCTCCGTCAATGGTGACATTATCAAGTATTCGGAGCTGAGGGAGCCAGCACTTTCACCAAATAAAGTCACTTTACTTGGATCGCCTCCAAATGCTTGTGAAGAAAAAATCAATTATTTGTGTGATCTTTTTCGCTGATGATGAACGTTTGCTAGATCCCCAACAGATCTCCGTCAGTAACTATTTTGTAAGGAATGAAAATTATCATCGAATAGTACCCAATACTAATTACGGACAAAATTGTATGATAAATGATGTATACGAAACTATATCCTTTTGCCACGGCTTGCTAGGCAACGGAACATAAACGACTTTCCTACGGTGAGTTAGATGATGGCGATGATGATTAAGATGAAGACAATAATGATGAGTTTAAAGGTGATTATGATAAAGGTGGTGATGATGATGATAATGTTAATGATGATAATGATGATGATAATGATGATGATGATGATGTTGTTGTTGTTGTTGTTGATGATGATGATGATGATGATGATGATGATGATGATGATGATGATGATGACGATGAAGATGATGATGTTGTTGTTGTTGTTGTTGTTGTTGTTGTTGTTGATGACGATGTTGATGATGATGATGTTGATGATGATGATGATGATGATGATGATGATGATGATGATGATGATGATGGAGGCCGAGCTCACGTTTAACAAACACCGCTGCCAAAGCGCCTAACAGCAGCCCGACCGACACAGGCACTACCGCCTTCACATTAGTGTAAATTAGTGTAAAAGTGTGAACATGCATCATCAAAATCTTTGACAACAGTATCTGTAGCACTTTCAGATGTTCAGCTATTGTCATCGTGATGCTGCCTACCATTTATTACCCGAGCCCTCAAAAAAAATATGTAAACATATCAAATCTTCAGATTTCAACTAAGTGAAAGTCTCTCTAGTTTCCCTACCTTCGATGTTTTCTTGCACCCACTGTAATGCTGCGATCTGATCGTAAAATGCATAGTTGCCAGCAGCATGATCATCACCTGAGTCGGTATGAAATCAAAACAAAAAATTTAAAAGTATTTCCATAAACAAACAATTTGAACACTTCATGCTACACTATCCCTCCAGGTCGTATTTCTATTTTACCAAATGTGAGCACAGTGCCACTTAACATTAAGTGGTAAGTGGCGTCTCATTTGTATTGTAAATTAATTTGCAATATGCCATGGTCCGGAGGCCTAAAAGAGCAATAAAGCATTATTTCTATACAACCCTTCTTTTATGATGTCTGGTGATCTCATTGTGCAAATTAAGTTTTCATAATTCTATAACCAAATTTGTACAAATGGTATGGCACTCAGAATCGCAGATATTGTATACCCATCCACATCAAGGTCTTGACTTGTAGAAATCATCAATATTTGTACAAATACTGTGAAAAACGAAAATAAACATGAGAAATACTGGCAGTAGAACTTGACCGTTCTGTGCTAGCGGCCAAAGAAATTAATTCCACTATTTACACGTGGCATTTGCTATGTAAGGATTAGCTCAGGCGATAAATCATACAAAAGCAGCTATCTCCCTTTTCACTGGGATAAAAGTTCACAGTTTCTAGCAATAAAACAGTAGATTCTATCATTATTTATCATTTTCACTGGGATTTAATTCAGTGGAGTTTATGTTATAGCCAAAATAGTGAAATTACATCCGACTTTTTGGACAATTCTGTGGAGTCTTTTTATAATTCCATACAAGTTCGTGGCATCGCTTGAAACCATCCCGAAACCTTTGATTGCAAAATTTGACCCCTCCCCCCCAAATATTTGTAAAAGTCCACCCCGATCTCCACCGCCCCCCCCCCCCCAACTCGCGCGTCCGCGTAAAAAAACAAAAATCGAATGCTTCTTAAGCATATACTTCTTTCATCTTTTTAATCTGCGATAACTTTAACTCGATACCTTCGAAGCTTAACATCTAATACACTGCCAGGCTTTTAAACTCTGACAACGTTTCAAATATTTAGTGAATGTGATTATTTAAGTTCTCTAAGATTCATCACTCCTACTTACCCGTAGTAAAGAACCCGAAGGGACCAAGTCTATAGTTTATGCATACTACTATGACGTCACCGATAGCAGCCAAAGCTGTGCCATCGTAGTGATATGTCCCAGAACCGATTTTGAAGCCACCTCCATGGAGCCATAACATCACAGGTAATTTCGCTGACTGTAATATGATTTAAGGTAGTCAATAATGCGTTGGCTGCGTGCAAATAAAACAAACAAACAAACCATAGATACACAGATACAGAGATACACACATACACACATACATGCTTACATACATACCTTCCACATATATATACAAATATATATATATATATATATATATATATATATATATATATATATATATATATATATATATATATATATTATATATATATATTATTATATATATACATTCACACCTATATTCACCCATCAATACACAGATTTGAGCGCAGTGGAAAACTAGAGTCTGAATTCGAAATACAACCAATCACGGAGCAGAAAGATCAAACCAATTAGGTTGAACTTTAAACCAGTATCTGTTAACTGCAATAATATGAACAGTCCACAGACACATACAGATGTGCTATACTCACAGTCAACTGAGGGGCGTACACGTTCAGAAACAAACAGTCTTCATCCTGTTGCCCGTTAACTGGAAATAATGGGTGTGCAGGTTGGATGCAAATTGATCTAAAATACGTGGCATCATACACACCGTCCCACGCTGCTTTGGCTTTTGTAGGTCGAAATCTCAGGTCACCGATCGGGGGCTCGGCGTAAGGGATCCCTTTGAAGACGTGCACTGTGCGGCTGACGTCGACGTCTTTGTGTGAGAATTCGACAGCCTTACCGAGTAGCTTTCCTGGCGATATCTCTACTATCGGGTCACCGGCAGTTACCAAAGCGATGAACGCTAAATTCAAGGCGATTTTAAAGGAGATCATGTCGGGGAGTGCGCAGCCGTATTTTAGTCAGGAGTGGACAATGATTGACCTATGGCTTGCACATGTACACCGTGTCGTTGTACATAATAAATACATTGGCGTGTTGAGGTCAAAAAGTGGAACGGTGATAAATATTGCAAGATTGTATCTGTCAATACAGCCACTTTGCACACTAAAGTAAGGTCATCAATAAGCCCCCACAAGGTGACGACCAAAAATGCGGCCTAAAAGTTTGAGGGGACACACAGCTGTCCCATAGAAGCATTTTACCTGTAGGCCTACTTTGAAATACAATGTCCAACGTAGTCAGAATAACATCCCGCAATGAAACTTGGTGAATCTATGAATCGTACACTGTAAAGTGCTCAAGAACCGACGTAGGTATATCGTAGTTCACGATTTTCAGACGACTGTGTACTGCGTCAAGCTACTCATCCTGAAAACACTCCGATGCGATATGGGTACATAAAGCAAGATGATAGTATATACCTATAGTATATTGCATTGCCAAAGCAGCACAATTTCTAAAAAACTGTGCATTTATTGATGGCCTCACGGCAAGCAGCTCTGCCTAAAATGCATTGCGGCTGGTGCAATATAGTCAAGAGACCAGCTGCTCATCTATGAATTTATAGTGAATAGAATACGTGGTTTTTGCCTTCTCGTCTTGTTTTAATAGCACCTGACGTTTTCTCTTGACATCACCTATGGTATCAGTTTCTAAAGTGAAGCAGTCGCCTTCCTTGTTTATCAGGGAGCAACTTTGGCAATCAGTACAATGTCGACTTGATATTCAATACAGGTATTCCTTTTATCTATTTTTGTCGCTCGTGTTTTCATTGAATACTGGCATCATTTGATATATTTTAGATGCAAAGTTATATCGAATAAAAAGAATGGTATAGACCGACGTTATACGTACAGCCATGCTGCTGATGGATTCTCCCAGAAACCCCGAAATCTACCCACAATGCAGTTGTACTGCAGCTCGAACACACATTAGCATTTCATATTTTTGTCTTCCATGAATCTATTGTTCGTCTCGCTACATCTTGGTTCCTTCTTCCAGTAAAGTAATATAAAACTTGACATGGAACACGATTGGAACTAATTTGGGATAATTGGATCTTCATATTTTTCAAATTTCTCAAAAGTGTTAGGTGCTGTACAGCTGAATGTTGCAACATTACAAATAAATCATAAAAACAAGTGTATAAATTAAAAAGAAAACCATATGAGCTTACATTTGCAGATTAAATCAACATTACTTCACCATCCAATTAGCCCAATTTAGTTCCAATCGTGTTATGGCCAATTTGACGTATCAGATCTGTTTATTTTTTATTTTGCCAGTAAATATTAAGGTTCCAGTGACCCCTTGTGCCTCAGCGTATACGCCCACGTCTCGCTATGGCTTATCCTAAAATTAGCAACCTATTTGTTAATTTTTACACTAACAGCCAAAACACAAAATAGACACAAAACACATTAAAGCACATAGAAGACGAGATAGTTGATGTGTGAAGCCACTTTCCCTTTATTACAGTGACACCTCGTGTTTGTGTTATTTGACCGTATAAAGTTGCACACACAATTTCATCGATGTTCAAAACAAAGACAACAGTAATCGGAGAGAAAACATTTTGATCTTCCTGGATTGCAAATACACTTCTAAGGCTGGTTTTTCTCTTTTGTGTACTTCTCAGTCTCATCATCTGCCACTGAACACAGTGTATCAGTGTCTGAGGAAAGAAAGGAAACAAACAAACAAATACATCACATGAAGAGACAACCGATTCTAAATTACTTGGATAAAAACGCGTGAGTCAATGATTGTTTATATGCATCGACAGATTTCCTTTTTACAGTTGCGCGAGCCTTTTAAACCAATAAAATCTACAAATCAATCAAATCCCTCACCCGTATGAACATATACAGTGAAAATGTACGCATGATTTCCATGAAACGGTTGCCCACACGGACCTTGGGTTTTACTAAGGGGAAATTCACAGCAAGTCAACGTCAGCCGTTTGATTTGGAGTTGAAGTTGGAATGGTTTCACAACATTGCACACTACAGGCACAAAGCTTCCACTTCTCTCATTAATACCTATTGGGCTGATTGGGATTGTTTAGGCACGTCAGGTTTTACGGCAATTCTTGACAGTAACGCAGCACTCACAAACGAGTATGAAGCGCTCTTTTCATTTCAAACAAAAACTTGGGCTCGATGCGGGCAACTTCTGCGGAAATAGTGCTACGAAATCAAATGTATAAGTAACGGGATGTAAAAGGCATCGTAATATTTTACATCGTTATGCGAGTGTTCATCGTTTCGCGCATTTCGAAGTGATTTTATTGAGAAGTCACGTGACCTCACCTGTGTACTTCAACAGTTTAGGAATGAAGTCATTCCACAGCGCACATTCCGGGGCTTTCAGTCCTCGTTTACTTTTCATCATAGGTGACAATTCTTTGTACGCTACTCCGGGAACTTTAAACAAGGGCCATTCATCTGTCGGATCCTCCCCGGATAATTCTGCGTCGTCGCTTGGTAAGTTGGGATTACTGAAACACACAGGGTATGCAATCAGATAACAGCCTTACAAAATACATAACAGTTCGATACGATGTTATACCAATGTCTACTTATGTAATCTTACTTGCTAGAATGTTGAAAGTCATTTAATATGCTCAGCGACCTTTAAACTTCTGGTGTATTTTCTCTTATTTCTACCTGTTAGGCAATATTTTGGGGAATTATTACTATGTAATACTAACCAAACTTCAAAAGATGTTTTGTAAATCATCTTTCTTTACGTACGTGGCACGACAGATAAATCTTTTTGTTTTCGTTTGCTACCAACAGCTGCTGTGAGGCTGCATCAGAACTAATGAAAATATATCATTCTTCGAATTTCGCCGGATCCTTCCTATGTGTAAAATATCACCCAGACTTTACATTATGAAAGTACAGAAGTGGACAATTTTACCCTGTTTTTGCAAAATTGGTCCAATACTTCATAATCTTCAGAGACATTTCTACTTCTTCGGCTGGCATCGTCCACTCCCCACCCAGATAGAAATGCCAGCCAAACACAAACGGTAAGTCATCGCCATGGGCTGCCCTCATCCACTTTATCCGCCATACTGAATTTGCCGGCGAGTGCGTCATCTGATAGAGGTACACGTTGGCGCCTGCCTGCGAATGCGCACGCGCCGAGAGATCCATAGGGCAGGTGTAATATTCGTCGCTACTCCCCTGAACGAAAGCGTCCACGTAGTCGGCGTCGTCGTAGTCGGCGTTCTCCCAGTTGACGTACATGAGTCTGATGGCATCGAGGGCAGCTTGGTTGTACTTGGCCGGACCGGACACGAACAAAGGATAGGCGATCTCATACACGCTTCTATTCATGGAAACTTCTGGCTCGCCCATCAGATGCGCCATGAAAAGCAGCAGGTACATGGAGCCCTCATCAGCCATGGTACCCATCATGATGTCTAAATTTGTTTTGGTAAACGTCTTTTCACGTATCACGTCTACTGGTTTCTCTCTCATAAAACTGCCGTCCACGACCGGTGGAAATGGAGTAGGTCCTACCTCAGTCCCCAGCCCGGTTATGTTCGCTATCAGACCCTGTGCCGAAGGAAAATACGTATACGAACAATTTAATGGGGAAACTTTCGTAGGTACACTTTTACATCACAGCAGAATTTTAATGTTTCACAATTGAGAGAGAGAGAACAGAGAGAGAGAGAGAGAGAGAGAGAGAGAGAGAGAGAGAGAGAGAGAGAGAGAGAGAGAGAGAGAGAGAGAGCGCATCGGCGACAGCAACAACATATACTCCAGCCGTCGACAAAAAAATAATTTGTTATAAAAGCATGTTCAGCATTTTTCTATTATTACGATAGAGATTGTCTTGTGTGGCATCATATACGGTTAATTATTAATTCAATTAATACACTCAGTCCAAATTCAATAAACTACTAGATTTTGCTATCAAAAAATAGCAAAAACATTTCTATAACATTTGCGTCCACTGAAATGGAACTTTCCTTAGTGAATTTTTGCCTCAGCATAGCTAAGCGAAGGAAACTGCGACGCGAACTAATAAGGAAACAGAGTTTTCCTTACCAATGCCGGATCACTAGGATTTCTGAACTCTTCAGCAGGCACACTACGTAGGCATTGGATCAATTCCTCTGGGTTACCTTTCTCGCATCCGACCAGTTCTCCAAGTCCTTGAGCTATCTTGCTTTGAAACTCCGGGCCTATCCCGACGAATCCTTCCATCGTTGCCGTGCCACTCTGTACATGTACATGGATAAAAGATGGAGCTGCATGTTGCCAACACAATTTTTTTCAAAGCAATATTTCTCATGAAAGATGACTATATATTTTCAAAAAGCAGAGACTCTAAAGTTTAGTATGGCAGCAGTAGTGTACTCAAGGGATAAAGTGAGTGTATATTTGGGGTAAAAAACATCAGTTTTGATATTAATGAGAACAGGTGATTTAAGTCAAAAACTTGACGCTATTTTCTGAAATGTAATATTTCACTTGCAAGAAGAGTATATGTAGAAAAAACGACTATTTTGTTTTGTATTATTATCCTCATTCTAAAATGGCAAGGGTTGAAAGACTGACACTCAAAAAATTGATTAAAATCATGATCAGCAAAATTGAAATGCCTCTTTTTCAAAATGTAAGAATTTTATTGCTAAACAAAATTTGTTTTGTTGTATAGCATTTTAATAACATAATGTGAAAATTTCAGAAAATTTGACATGGCCAGAGTCGAGTTAAATTCTTTGGAAATTTTAAAATTGGGAGCAAAAAGAAGCCAGGAAATTGGGTGATTTGCATACATTTGCATAAATAAACACTTCTTTATCCCGCAACTTTCGACTGCTTGACAAGCTAAAAGGCGAACTCAACCAATATGTTATAGTGATTTTCAGGCAAGATACGCTGTGTTGGATGCAGCCCCCCCCCCCTTAATTCAGTAAGACCCCGACGAACAGACGCACAATAGTTGCACTGCTACACAAATTGTGTAACTGTGCAACTCCCTTGTCTGTGATTTGTCAATAATCCTGTATTGAATAGGGAATTATAGAGAGATCACAGACAAGGGAGTTTCCCGAGAGAGACAACAAACTGATAGGTAACATCATGGCGACTTTTTATATCCAGCTTTGATCTCATCTACTTAATCTCTTTCACCATGGCGACTTTTTTATATCCAGCTTTGATCTCATCTACTTAATCTATTACTCTTATCAAATATGATTTGCATATTTCACTAACAATTATTCTCACCTGCATAATCGCCCTATGGAAGAGGCCATCTGTCAATGGCGACAATATCAAATACTCGACGCTAACAGAGCCGGCACTCTCACCGAATATGGTAACCTTATTTGGGTCTCCTCCAAAAGCTGAAATACACCAAACGACATACAGATATTGAATCAGAGTAGAGTGTTACAATACATGAATATTTGTAAAATACTTGTCCCATTTTCTAAAGTCATTTGAAGTAAGGGACCGTTCAGTTTTACGGCCGGGGGCTGGCAAAATGCCAGGGGGGGGGGTCATCGTAATTTTGGAATCCGCAAAGGGGGGGTCATCGCTTTTTCACTGGTAGGAAAGGGGGGTCACCACATTTTCATAAACATAATACCAACAATAAAGTTCACTTTATGCCATTGCCATGATCGACCCTCTTTACCGGCGGGCCGCCGAAGGCGGCCCACTACAATAAATATACATTATGTATTACCCATGACCCTCTTAACAAGCAGACGCCTTTGGCGGCCCACTCCTATTAGGTTACTTCATGCAATGGCCATGATCCGACCCTCTTTACCGGCGGGCCGCCTGCGGCCGCCCACTACAATAAATTGACTTTATGTAATACCCCACGGCAATCTTACTGTAAAATTCCCAATTGAAGCCGCGGCTTGTATTAGAAACATTTTTGAGGGACCCCTGGGATCACGCACTGAATAATGGTAATGCCGCGTGCCTTCAGCGGCCCTGTCCAGTAAAGTCTACTTTATGCAATAGCCATGATCGACCCTCTTTACCTTTGGTGGCCCACTACAATAAAGTTGACTTTATGTAATGGCCCATGACCCTCTTAACCGGAGGGCTGCCTTTGGCGAACCACTCCAATAAAGTTTACTTTATACAATGTCCATGGACATGAGTTGTCTATGGAAATGAATTTAAAAATTGCCTCACAGTCGTCCTAATTAACAGACGTTTCAATGGATGTGGCTGAGAAGTTTGTGCACTGGCATCTCTGCTACACATATAAAGTGCGCCGCGTACCGGAGTTCAAATCCAAATCATGCGGGTAAATTGACATATGGGTTTTGGTTATTTACAGGGGGGGGGTCATCAATGTTTTTCGTCTGACAAAGGGGGGGGTCATCTTTTTTCACAAAAAATGCAGGGGGGTCTATATTTTTTTTGAACACTGGCGACAAGATTTTGCCGCCCCCCCCCCGAGGCCGTAAAAACTGAACGCTCCCTAAATTACATGTATTTGATTACACCTTGACCGATATTGAAGCTGATCAAGTCATTAAAATTGGCAAAATCAGAGGGTGTTTTTTTTGTTTTGTTTGTTTTTTGCATTCGGAGGAAAACAATCATTATTCCCATTGGTACAGTCATGCATATTGGTAGAGCACATTTTCAAAGTTCTTTTACCCATTCCGGTCACTTGGTATCACCATTTTGCTGTGGTTCTAAAGACGCAAATGACGCATACACTGTCTCTATTAATCGGTTCATGTGCCGGGTAACTGTGTGATGACAATGACCAGAATTATTGTCATGCTATCAGTCACTTGAAAGTAACAAGTTGATAAAAAATCTCTCTTACCTTCTATATTGTCTTGTACCCACTGCAACGCTGCAATCTGGTCGTAAAATCCATAGTTACCGCTTATTTGCTCGTCACCTATCCAAATCACGGGGAGAAGTAAAAAATAGTGACAGTTCGTTTCTTGTAACAAAACGGTTATTTTCTATGATTACAGTTCGACTCATGTTTCTGTATGTTGAGTTTGTTTAGGGATCGTAGTTTTGTAAGCTTGCACTAAACACGGTCCCTCCACAAAGCATTTTCTTGTTTTAATTTGCCCCTCATCTTTCGAGCAAAGATTTTTTTGTGCAACTAACAGCTATTCCTTGTCTCCAACGTAGGCAATATTGCTTCGAAATTATGTGAGCTCTTAGTAATATGTAGTACTAAGGTTAACCATGCTTAAACTTTCTGCAACTTACCTGTAGCCAAGAACCCGAGGGCACCCAATCTGTAATTGAATGTGACGAGTATGACGTCACCAACCGACGCCAATGTTCTACCGTCGTAATGTCGATCTGCTCCGGATCCCATGTATAGACCGCCGCCATGAATCCAAACCATCACGGGCAACTTGTTCAACTGCAACGGGAGACAAATATTTTTTAAAAAACTTATATAGGGCGCCACTACTTCTTGGAGAGTGAAGAAATATATGCACCGGAACAAATTGCTGTTCATTTGTGACAAGGTAAGTGGGTGAACGCCCTTTGATGACCTTATATCTCAGGTGACATGTATCTTGGTCTCGAAAGGGCCTCAGTGCCCCCGAAAACTAACTCCCGCGAGAACACCAAATACGGACAACGATATTTTTTCCTACATCTTTTTGGAAACAACGAAGTTTACCCGGAGACAATTCTTCATTGCCGCTTATGGTATTCCTTACATACGGATATGTGATGAGAGTGTGGGGTAAGCTTAATTACTCGGGGGCCCAGAGCGGCAACTGTCGAAGGTCATTCATATGATCTCTTGAACGTGCATTGTAACAACCGGAATTATTGATAGCTGGAGTGACTATTCGGCTAAAGTGGCCGTTGTCAATTTGACCAAGTTCACGAGTGACCGCTTCGACATTGTATCGTGTCACAAGTACTCACGGCCAAGTGCCACTAGGTCAAAACAAAGTCAGAACAAAACCCTGGAGCTTGGTCCGTCTTTTTTTTCAGTAATCGGAAACCAATAATCCCCGAAACACTGTAACAGGGCCAAAACGCAAGGTAAAGTTCAATATTCTGAAATAAAATATTGCACAGTTTTTTCCCTCTTATGCCTATTTTTGCCATTGGATGATGTACATGTACATGGCCAGAGTGAGGGTTGGTATTCACTGATAAAGCGGCCAGTAGTGAGGTGAGTTCCGACTGCATTCACTAGCTAACCCCGTGACATCGTACTTGCTACACAATATCACCTGACAGCGAATCAATCAACATGGAAGCTATACAAATACTGGGGTTATAAAAGTCAGTTTGTAATCGTGCGCGCGGCAATAATCTGATGTCTCACTCTCCCGTTAGAATCAAATAATTGAGTTTTTGCTGAGCTGATACTGGTAGGGTAAATCCGAGTTGGTCTCTGACAAGGTTTTAGACCGAGTTTACATATTCTTTGACATACATCAGGTATTCCTGATTACTGAAAGCAGTACTTGGCTGCAAAATGCAGAGACCGTGACCATGAATTATAATAAAATTCGGCCAGCTGTGGTGAGATGTAGAAAAGTCCGATATTAGTAGGTGTTCAGCTATACTGTATATTGGCTTGCACGAGCGCCCCCATCTCAGCTACCTTTATTTGTCTGACGGTTGCATACATGCATGACACTAACTTGAAACATTATTACTTTGTACGTGAATTGTCATAAAACACACACATACACTCTACTCATGTCTATATACCCACATACATTACCCGGCCTTACAGCCATAGTATATTTGTCTATGTTTACTCACGAAGCATTTGATGTCAATATTTGATATTAAATATTTGCTCAGAAAGGTTCCGTCCACGAGTTTACAGTACTCAGGCACTTTGTGTGACCTTTCCTTGGCACAGACACTGTACAGCATTGTTTCAGATAATTTACCTCCTTGTGAATGGAGGAGTGTGTGGCTTTAGGGAAAAGGCGTATTCCCTCATAGACTACTTGTACCGTTTTTAAGGCTCATTTGTAATATTACAAGTTTAATTTGCTATGTTGACAGATGCGGAAATTGCGCGACAGACGCGTGAAGTAATAAATAACGAAATGACCGTTACTGTTCCTTTTGTTGCATGGTACTGGTATAGAGTGGTTTAACAGCCGACCTGATTTACTCACATTTGTCTGTGGGGCGTACAAGTTCAAATACAGGCAATCTTCGTCCTGTTCGCCTTCAACAGGGATAAACGGACTCGGTGGTTGGACGCAAATCGACCTGGAGTAAGTAGCGTTGTAGACACCGTCCCAAGGAGCCCTGGGCTGCGGTCGTCGAAACCTGAGGTCACCGACAGGTGCCGCGACGTACGGTATGCCCTGGAAGATGTGGACCGTGCAGCGGACATCGAGGTCCTCGTGCGAAAACTCCACCGACTTGCCGACCAGTTTTCCCGATGGTATCTCCACCACTGGGTCACCTGCGACAGCTAATGCAATTAACACTGACGTGAGCGCAATTTCAACGGAGACCATGGTGGGACGTGCAGCACCGTCACTGATCGTGTTCGATAGGTTTTGACCTGAGATTTTCTTCCGTTAACATATTTACGGAAATGCATTGTTATCGTTGAGGTCGACAATAAATAATTCAGGTGAAAGAGACGTATTTATCGGTTAGGACACTCGGTGTAAAGGGCCTTGTGAGTTACAGTAACTGTCGGTCTCAAAATATCTTACCTGCCAATTTGCCAGCTTGTTGTGAACAATTATGAAATTACCCTGTTGGGTCAATTATTTTGTCCTTGAAGTTATTTGTAACGCTTTTCATTTGGTATCGAGCACTGTTATTATTTAATTTCAAACGAGGACATCTGTATAATAGGGTATACATATATGTCTGAGAGAGAGAGAGAGAGAGAGAGAGAGAGAGAGAGAGAGAGAGATCTGTCTGTCTGTCTGTCTGTCTGTCTGTCTTTTAGTGTCCCCATCTCTGTATTTGATCTTGTTGTTAAACTTTGCCTACTCCCTGTCATCGGACGTAGACGATATGGTCATAGACCAGGTGGTTCTTGTCTGATTTTTCTCCTTGTGTGTGATATGGTATAGAACAGCTGCTCTTCGGCCACCAAGTGTCGGTGATTGAAATCAATAGCGCCCTCTCCTTTAAAACACAAAGAGCGGCCTGAAGACTGGTTTACTCTTTGGAGACTTGGCGAGAAAAGAAACGCGAGCTCGTAGTTTTGCGTTTGTAGAGCAAGGAAACTACGTCGTGACACTTCACTAAACATTCGGGTGAGTTTACATTATCTAATGTACTTTACGTAATCCTAGAACGTTTCTTCAAGATACGCATTAAATTTCTTGTTTATTTATACTTTTTGAAATATTGGTGTTTTAAAAAAGATGATAATCTGCATTTTTAAGAGAGGGAATTAGCATTGTCACCTTCAATTAACATATATACCTTTCATGTGAGTGCTTAATGGCGATAAGAATAGTTGACTGTTTGATGGAGTCCGATGAAATCACTGCATCCGTAATAAAAGATTCTGAATGTCATCATGAACTTGATCAGAAGACCACCAGAGCTTATACCACGGTACGTACATCACAGCGTTAGATCACGGTCACCCTATCTTAAATTTGTTTCAAAATCCAATTCCTCGCCCAGTAATGTTTTATTTACCATCGACTGATCTTCCCTTAGAATGGCTAGGCTACACGTCTAGTTACAAGGTACAGTGCAGAAAACAGAACTGTGTATTTTTTCTTTGTAGAAATTGTAGCTGCAGAGTTACATAAACCAAATGAGCTTTTTAGAAACGAAGAAATCATTTACTTATCATAAAAAACGCAATAGAAAATTAAAGATTTGTACTTTTTCTTTATCTTGAAAATATGCAAAAAATGCACGAAGTGTTAGTTCGCATCACTCGGTATCTTCTTCTCTTAGGAAAAGCACTGGAAATGTTCTTAGCTTGGGATCATCCTCGGATTGTAAAAAGTATACTTTGTCTTCGACACAATGTCGCTAAACATATACGAAGACGGACTTATTCAGAACTTATCAGGCCATTAAAAAAGAATCTCACAATTGTGTTGGAAGTAATGTTTTGAAAAGGCTCAGGCAGTGACCTCGTGTGCAGGCTGACTATAGCATTACATCTCCTAATCGTCATAGGACAAATACAGAGGATCACACATGGTTCATATTGCCAATGGAAGATGTTGACCTCAGCAGAGTGCTGTGTATCCGTGACCCCCGGGCAGGGACGCAGACATGTGTTGTGAATTCGATACCCACAACAACCTTGTGGATGACGAAGTTGACATATGTGCACAGCTTCTCAAGGTTTGGTACATTGGCGATTGTCTGGAAGTGAAAATTGGAGTCAAATTTGTAAACACTCTGTCGATCAAGCTTGACCTTTACCCCTATTAACGGATTTTAGCGCTGATGGGGAAAAAAGTCACGGAAAAGGTCACAATACATTCAGATAATGCTTCAATCCGAATTGACAGAGATATGGAGGCTTGCGACACTGACTTAGCCTAGATCCTATTCGTCGCTTACGGCCTTCATGCCTCCGACTCCAATCTGTCTGGAGAGGGTCGGAGGCACGGAGGCCGTAAGCGACGAATAGGATCTAGGCTAACACTGACTGTGCTCGCCAATCTGCGACGATTTCCGATTTATTGCGTCCAGTAAAGAGAGACACAAGATCAAAGACGAATTTCCGCCATGGTTTTATTTAAAAAAGTATGCAGCGCCAGGTTGTCTCTTACTCTTTGTTTATAGTTTATGTCACAAAACTGAATGATTTAAACAGAGGGTCGGGATGTCCATACATTTTCCCAGCAATTCTGACTCCGTCAACCGCTATAGTCTACTTCAAGGAATGCAATACTATGGTCTGAGTATGGACATTCTCATCACTTACCATTTGGTCAAAAAAACTCTAATTAATCAATGTACTATTGCAGAGTTCAAACATTCTGGAGATGATCATAATGACCAACTGTCAGCGGAACAGAATTTCCCTCTTGACATTCATTTTGCTGCCAGTCCCACACATCGTGTGTCTGGCTAGGCAAGGTAAGTTGGACGAAAAAAGTACTTGCTGTTATTTGATTCTTGGCATTACAATGGTATTATTTTTATTGTATTTCTGGTATGACACAATCATGAGCCTGTCGCCTTCAGCGCAAATTTGACATCCCCATCCCCCAACACACACATACATACATATATATATACATATATATATATATATATATATATATATATATATATATATATATATATATATATATACACACACACACACATAATATATATATATATATATATATTTATATATATATTATATATAATAATATATATATATATATTAATTACACACATTGACGAAGCACATTGCTTATTACGGGCCGGTTACTTGGCTTTTATCGACAGAAGTTAGTGGCTGTGAGCCATTGCGTTCAACCAACGGGTCTATGCAACAGCCTGCCGGAGTATATTACATATTACATTAGTATAGTAATTCGATTTGCTGTCAATAAACTTCCTTTCGATATCTATATGCTCTCAGACCTTTGGGCTAGTCTCCGTGCATGCAGATTTTTATCAGAACGGAAATGAAATAAATATTGATAGATTTTCTAACAGAGTGAGTTATCCTATTGCATTTCAAACCAGCTATAATTGTTTGGTCTATTATTTTGTTCAGTTCCTCCCAATGCTCCAGTGATCACAGGTTACAGTCAGGACAGCGCCATCACAGTTGGTGAAGAACTAACTCTGACATGCACAGTCAAGGGAGGGAACCCTGTGGCACAGGTGATGTACATCTATCTCAGTGAGCTAGATTGGAATATTTTTACAAGCGATACTTACATTGTAATTCTGAATAATGAATATGTATTTAGTATTGATGTGATTTGCAAGATTGTTTTTTGCCAATGAATTTACTTTATATGATTTATGTCAGTTTGATTGAGTGCGTTTTATCGATAAAACATATCTACAGTTGAGAACAAACAAACACACTTATCATTGACATTAGCAAAAGTAATATGAAAAACATTGCATAATCTGAAAATGTTCTCTTATTTAATTTCAGGTATTTTGGTTGCGAAATGAGGAGTTCGTTGATTTTTCTTACACTATCGATGGTGATGAAGCAATTAATCAGTTAACGATCACGGTTGGTTACCGTGACAACAACGCCAGATTTACCTGCCGTGCTTACAGTGACACACTGCTTGTCCCTATGGAAGTGTCAATCACATTAAATGTCTACTGTATGTAATAATTTGTAATAATTGTATACCCTAACCATCACTAGGGCCCCGTCACATTTTGATGATTTAGCCAGCGTGTGCCGACATTTCAAAGTTTCTATAAAAAGCTGGCTTGATGTATTTTTCAATTTTTGGCGTATACATAGCGTATTCATAACTTACTCATAGGCTAAGAGTACATTTTGGGTACGCTAGACAATTATCTCGACTCATTTCGATTTTTGAGTAACAAGTAACGTATGTGAACGTGTGTCAACGAGCGCATAACTGAGCTACAACCATAGCCAAGCCTGTGCGCAATTATTTATTTTTCATACGTTAGCATACGCTGGTTAAATCGTCAAGGTGTGACAGGCCCATTAACACATGAATATATTTCCCGTGTACTTAGTTCGATTTTGTTGGCAACGCGTATGGTTGAACCGTGAGGCAACGTTTTTGCTTTAGCATTTTCTGCCTTAAATCTGCAATTGACACATAGACAACGTTACACATGACAAAATCTGATAAATATTCACCCTTAATCTCGCAGTCAGTCCTGAGCTCGTAAACATCACCGGGTACAGCCATGCTGTGAGGGTAGGCGACCAAGTCACCCTGACATGTACCACGGGCCCGAGCAACCCTCCAGCTTCGATCTCTTGGTGGTCAGCTGGCCGGCAGATCAAATCACATGGAGATCACGTGGTGGAGGCGCCGAATGGAGGCTTTATTACGTCTCAGCAGTTGACGATAGTGACTGCTGACACTGATGAAGTGACGTACACCTGTCAAGTGACCAATGAGCAGCTTCTACGGTCAGTTAGTGCCTCAACAACTATCAGTATTCAGTGTAAGTAATAAGGTTTGTTTGCTACAAACAGGGTCGTGTTTATTGTCAAAAGTATGTCGTCAACTTGGAATAACTCTTTACGCAGAAAACAATTACAAATTTGTTAAATAACGTGTTGCTTTTACCATCTGTTGGATAAAGTGCTGATCACTGTTACCATGGCTTCAAATAACTTCAAGAGTCAAGATTCACTAATGCTATGGCGCCTATAGAAACATCAAGAAACGTACTTCAGGTAGTATGCTCCTCAAAAGTTAGAAACTTAAATTTTAATTCAATCTTCCCTCAAGATAAATGTCCTTCAGTATCGATGAATGAAAAATCAGGCCATTTAAAGAAAATTCTTTGTTTGCCTTCCTCGGGTTTTTGAAACTCCTATCGGCCAGCCAGGAAAAAAAAAACAAACTACAGACAAAAACAAAAACAAATGTATTAACATAAGCTCATTTTTTATTTGGTTTCTTTCGGAAAAATAATATTTTTATTTGTAATAGTGTTAACATTGTGTTTGATTTCTTAATTTTCTCTGAAACCAATCCACACACGGATGGCAACCAAAGGATCGTTTAATTTAAAGCGCCTCGGGCGTCACCGCACAAAGTTTGATACCAGAGAAATGGATTACCTTAAAATTTTAACATTTACCGATATTTGAAATTCAAAATGGTCACCGTAAACTCAAGAGCAAACAACTAAATTTTCAATTTTCACAAATTGTGTCTAATCCAACAGCTTCAAAGTGAATCCCCACGTGACACTTTTGATGAAATGTAATCAAATTTCTTGTACATGCATATAGATAGAATTATGTGTATTCCTTGTTGCATCTTTGTCCACTAATGTTGTTGTTATCGTTATAACAACGTCGCCATAACAACGTCTTCAACTTCTAATTTCCATAGATTACCTTTGTAGACATTTTTTTCCAGAGGAGACCTATTCTCCTTAGGGTTATTGTAGAAAATAATTCATACTTGAAACAACAAATTAAACATTATTATTTATTTTAATATTGGCAAATAGAAAATAAGGTCAGAATTCAAGCCAAGTTTGCAAAATGTCACCCGCCCTCAACGTCTGATTTGTAAAAAAAAACGTAACTCTCCCCGAACTGGTATTCCTCCCTTATGATAACGGACGGATGGGGTGGAGCAAAGTCATGAGGCGTCGGGGGCATTTAGTATTTATATCACATACTCAACTTATTGAGAACGATTCTTCTAAATTTTCTACAAATGGTTGTTATTATTTACCTTTCATCAAAGATGGCTGGTAGGTTCCATTTGACATTGGCAGATTTAATGACCTTCTGAATGGGCCCATGAGACAAATTTTCGGACAGTCCAATTGTTCTCAATTTCTGTTCTGATTTACCTCTAGTGTATGCTCATTTTGAAGTTTAAAGTGAATAAAGTTTTCGCCCTCTTACTTCTACGAAAATTTAAATTTATTTTTATCCATTTGAGTTAAAATAGGGGTGGCGACAATTTTGAATTTCACATATCGGTAAATTTATGATGATTTGTTTCCATGGTTTCACAATTTTGCACTATGACCCTTGATTTTATTCTCTGTCTTGAACGAGAATGGATGAAGTTTCATTTTCGGTAAATTTGAGCAAATATTTAAATCCTTCAATACCAAGGCACATGATCCCTTCAACACGATTGGAACAAATTTGAGATAATTGGATTTCATAATCTTTAAATTCCTCAAAAGATTTAGGTGCCAGATAGTTTAATGTTGCAATAATACAAATTACTTATGAAAACAAGTGTGTAATGTAAAAAGAAAAGCAGATGAGATCACATTTGTAGATTAAATCAACATTACTTCACCATCCAATTATACCCAAATTAGTTCCAATCGTGTTCTTCATTCAATGAAAGATGGATATGACGATCATACCGCTTTGCATTTAACGAGCAATTCTGGCTATCTCTACAGCTCCTCCGAACAAACCATTCATCTCCGGTTTTGAGCCCGGTCAAGTTGTCAAGCCCAACGATGTCCTGAGGATGACCTGCGTTTCCGTCGGCGGGAGCCCTCCAGCCAACCTGACATGGACGAAGAATGGCGTGACGATACAAAATGCTGATTATGCTGCCTGTGGTAGCATAGTGACCAGTGAGATTAGCATAATAACTGATACAACAGACAGTGGTGCTATCTACACGTGCTACGCTAGTAATCCGGCTTTGCCAGAACCTTTATCCACAAATGTTAGGCTAGTTATGTACTGTAAGTAAAACACACCTGAGCTATTTTGAACGTTATGTTGCAGTGAGTAGTTTTCTCATGAAAACTGCAAACGGGGACCTCGTTTTAGTGAAATGTGGATTTATGTTATCACTACGTACGTGGTTATTTTTCAAAACAAAATTGTAAACTTTCGCAGACAGCTACCATATTTTGGAGTGCGGCTCTCCCTATTTGCATAATGTTGTTGACTAAGTCAAAATGTACGGGAAAACCGCAACCTTGAATGTTAAATACTGATGAGTACTTTTATCGCTACTGAACAGAATGAGAGTAATTCGCGCCATCAACATACTTGTACGGTATAATTGGAATTACATCATATCTGTATATTGATGGCACAAATACTGTGATCTGATTGGCCGAGACGTGAAAGTAACCGTGCTATATTGACAATACAGCACGGTTAGAACAGGCACGAACTTTCAGCTAGAGAAAACTTCCCTTTTCGACGTCGACGTTTCATGCCAGAATTTCGATTTCATACTATGATATAATAGCAGAAACTACCTCAGCTACGGGTATATATCTCGATTTCGTCAGTTCACTCTATATTTGCACTCTCTGTCACTCGTCCACATATGTCTTGAAATGGTTTACGTACACCCTAATCTCACTGATACAGGGCTAGAGGGTTGAGTTACAGTTTCTTCGTACATTTTGTATTTTCAGATGCTCCAAAGATAGAAAAAACACCGAGGAAAGCTAAAGTAGCTTCCAGTGTCGGGAGGAGAGCCAGCATAGTCTGTGCTGCGGAGGGCGCCCCCATTGTCTACTTCGGATGGTACCGAGACGGTAACGAGATTAACATATACAGTGGAAGGTACATGATTGACATATACCAGAGGGGGGATGCCTTGTATGAGAGCAGACTAACCATCGCAAACGTCAACGAGGAAGACTTTGGCACGTTTGAATGCCGGGCGTACAACGGATTAGGATCTGACAACTGGGACATCACACTGGGGAGTGAAAGTTAGTTTCATCACTAAAAATATACCCATCCTGTCGTCCATTTTGGTGAATACATGTAATTCAAAGCATGAAATTCTTTGTGTCGCTTGAACCGAAATGGCGCGCGGGTGGGGGGGGGGCAATAATTTGTTTGAATGTCGTCTGCTTGTAGCATTTGCAATGCTGCAGAGAGGAGGGTTGTTGTTGGTTTTTTTTTCGTAATTGCGTCTTGTGTGTTATTTGGTGAGACGACAGAAAGTGAACTGTCAGACAATCGTCAAAGGACTCTGCAATACTTGACTATCATGATTGCAGTATTGACCAGTCATCATGCTATGCGTCAGGCTAAGGTCACAGTGGCAAACAATATAAACCAGAAGATTCGGGCTTATCACGGAGAGACTGATTTATTTAAGATTACACAGGGTTGCTCTGGAAAAGATTTTTGATCACTCATATATTTACAATGCTTCTGTATTATTTGCTGTCTGTCTCAACGTTTTCTTTTGAAGCTTGACCTTTGATTTCGTGAAAAAGCGAAACAGGTTTTCCCAATCAAGATGACACGCCCGAACTTTTCACGTTAACCCAGATTTTATATTTAGACGGTGGAAGAGACTTTTCCTTAATAACCCTTTGAGTGCTGTAAGTTTTAAGTGCAACATTTTACCAATCTTTATGAATTTTCCTGAATTTTTTTGACAAGTTTGGACCAAATGGACGTCACATTTCATTGGCTACACTTTTTTATCAAAATTTTGGCAAAATTCTGAAAAAGTGACGAGGATAGATTTTATAAAGGTGACAAAAATGACTTCGCCGCTCAACACTTTCAAGGCACGTACCGTCATCTCAGTCTAATTAAGTGTGTATCTTAAATCTGCGGTACAGGACGAATTTTTCCCGGAGAAGAGAATTCACAGATGTAGAGCTAAGGTATACCAGTATAGTGTTGGAAATATCTTACGTCAATGTTCAATCATGTTTCAGGTGTGCCTGACCCGGTAACTGACCTGAGAGCAGAGGGCAAAACAGACACTACAATCACGTTGAGCTGGACACCAGGTTTCGATGGCGGTGCTTCACAGTCCTTCCATGTCAAATATAACATCCACGGGTCCGATGACTACCTTGTATCTTCCGTCATGCCGTCAGACGATAATATGTTTGTTGTGACTGGGTTAAGCCCGAACACAACATACCATTTCACGGTGCGCGCGTCGAACGCCCTGGGATACGGGCCGTACGGAGCGAATAGTTTAACGGCGACGACTGAAAGTAGCCAGCAGACGAATTGAATTAAAGAAAGTGGCGTCCAATGGGCGCATTTCGTCAATACTGCATGACGCTTTAAATATACCCACTGTATTGTAACGCCGTCTATGAGTGAAAATTCCGGCGTTATCTATGAGTCTCCTGTCGCCTTCCCTTAACTTAGGGCAAATATTATTTTTGTCGTTGATTTACCATCATGTGTAAAATGTCATTTTAGATGAGAAATTTAGTAATTATATCACGTGAAGCAATATCGCCCATTATATGATCACTGGCGGACCTATTGGTCGCATATTGTTTTTCTCATTTATGTTTTAATTTTGTAACGTATACTGGTAGTGGAAACTTTCTCTTGAATAACGTCACAAACTCTTCGAAATAGTTCAAGGTCGCGTGTATATATATCATGATTTTAGTAAAAATTACCTTTTACATCAGTGCGTCCATTGGAGAAAGGATACCCGGTTAAGACAAGACTACAAGAGTTATTTTTCGCTTGTTCCAATAGCTGTTGTAGGGCTACATAGAGTTAAAGTTTCTGAAAAGCTCCGTTCGCTGTAAAAACCTCTGGTTTGCGGAACAGTTTCCAATGTGTTACCTAAAGCTGATGCGCCCTCAACCGTATAGCTGAGCACAGGGAATTGCAAGCAATATTCGTCCAGGATGAGTTATGATCAATAAATGTAATGTTTAAGCCTTACCTGTGTCGTTTGTGTGCACTGCCTATTACTTTACCCGAGTCTGTATAGTATTTGAAAGAAAAAAGTCCATATCTGTTTATTATCCTCCCTAACCCTCTTCATTATTTGTTTTACCAATCACCAACGAGGAGGCTTATCGCCCCGACCAAATAACTCGTTAGCAGATTTTGATAATAATTACAACAATTCCTTCATTTACCTTATTATTACCTTACCCCTCGACATTATCACTGAAGACAAGACGAGAGCAGCCAAATGAAATATATTCTTAAAATGTCACCTCGCTTGACTCAAGACAAAACAGCCCAACCATTTCTTTCTTCAAAAGGGACCTAAATGTTGAGCCAGAATTTCTTCTCTCTGGTTCGATAAAAGTGCGATATTGAACTTACCCTAGTCTGCCGGCATGTGTGCCAACATATTTGAAGTTAATTTGCAAGGACCATTTTCAAATCCACACTAGAAGAAAATGAAAATGCAATGGTCACCTTCCTGCTTCCGTGAAACTCTTCACAGAGAAACCGGAGTTGTATATGTCTTTGTGTGGAAATTTCCTCTGGCCAAGCAAACAAAAACAAAATATCACGATATAATAGATGTTGCGAAATGCAAAAATACCGGTGTCCAAAATAATAACAAGCATGTACATGATGTAATGTGTTAAAGTAAAGGGAATGCCACTCAGGTCAAGGCGTTAACATTAAAAGCAGGGCTGCCCTTGAAATTTAAGTACTGTTGAGACGCATAGCTACGTATACACGATCGATTCTTCTGGCATTCCCTGACTTAGAGGGCGCTCATCAGCCCAACGGATGTCGCAAAAAGTTTTGGTTCAGTGCATTGTGGGTAAAGTGATCGCCCAAAGGTATCGTTCACTCAGAGGCGGAGGAACTTGTTCTGGACACTGCGAGCGAGATCTTTAGGAAAATATCACGTATTTTCAGAGAAGTTTGCACTAAATTTACCCGGGTTACATTTGTAGACACAGGTGAGTTAATTTATGACACTCACATCGAGTTTGTGGACACCCCAGGACCCGGTTCCGGGCACGAAAGTTGTGGCTCAAAAATTAATTTGCTAGAAATGACTGTGTTAGAGAAGGTGGATCAGGAATTCGTGCAGTTTTGCAAAGCCCTTCACAGTACTTATTTAAATCTCGTGAAATTTGATCAAAATTTTACATTTCAATCTCATCATCCGTCCCTCCGTTACGCCAATGTTTCAAAGCGTAGACGTACAAAGTTATTACGCACATCAGCTGTGAACGTTGTTGTGTTGGGCTGTTCAATTCCCTTATCTTTTTTTCTGCATTCAATTTCAAGTCAAAACTCGTAATCTGATACCCAAAATTGGAATTATAAAAAGAGACAAATTCACCCCATATGATAAGGTGTCTTACGCCAAGAATGTCGCACCACTTCAATCAGTTCGTTAGGTGCCAAAGAACGTCGTCACACGAAAATATTCTGATGAAAGATAGCAGTGCTGTGATATTTCACGGAGATGGAACTGCTGCGCCAACAGGATAAAATGTTCAAAATTTGTAACCGTCCACGTTTTTGCCAAATCATGTTGTACGTTGAATAAAAGTTAAAGCAAGTAGCAAGTTCTAGTTCTGAAGTGTGAGATCAGTTTCTACCTACTGTTTTGCAATCGAAGAGAGACTACTACCGAATATGTCGCAAGCTACATACCAAATCGCCCGTTGTGGGCCTCTCCCTGTGCTTGTAAACACTTGGTGCTACACAGGGGCGACGCCTTTCACTTCGGGATTGAAATCAATACTTTCTCTCCTTCACACAGAGCTGCCCGACCGATTTTGGAACATTTGAGACGCGGTTACAGAAGTAGCAAGCAAACCCTTCCAGCTTGAAACCGATTTTACCAATGTGAGAAAATTTTAACACCGGGACTTTAATTGGTATTTAGAAGGCAGTTTTTGAAGGTAATTGCTTTGGGACTGTATTCACGAAAGGCGAGCAACAAGGGGATGGGGTTTGTAGCAACTACGCTGCTCTTTTACGGCAGTGTCGTGCTGTAAAGTTGAATTTTATTTATTTCCAGGAAAAAAAATGACTCGGGTCTGTCAAGTTTCATTAAATTTTAAATTAGATCCTTTTTACAACAGTTGAAACAAGTTGGCATCAGATGCTGTTTTTGTTTGAAAAATTCAGTCAATTTTGATGAGTCTTTTTGAATGCTTGAGAGAAACTGTGTACACCATTGTTAGTATTAGGGTGTAGTTCTTCAGTAAACTATCTCCTTTTTTATCAACATCAGCTGCCATAGAATTCACCTCAAGGCATTCAGGCCAGTTTACATTAGTCTGATGTATTTGTACATGATTGTGAAAGTGGAAAGATAAAACACCTAAAGTTTATTCTAGATGCTCCAGGAAGTTGATAGTCCATGCTTTGAGATGCATTTGTGTCCATGAGGAATATTACATTTTCACTTTCAAATTTGCACAAATTTCAACAGAGTCACATCATTATGAGCAGCTCCATGCTTGATGCAATTAAATGAAAGCACTGCCTTTAATGTATGCAAAGAGGGTGTGATCTTGGCCTTGAATCATTGACTGATAGAATTTCTGTAAACACAAGTTTCAATTCCAGTGTCTGGTATAGATCAGTATCTTTTTTTTTCCCTCTCACTCTCAGCGGTAGAAATGAACAATATTGTGTTAAACAGCACATGCAAACCACATCCACTCATTGTTGAATTGTTTGTAGATAAGTGTGTATGATTTTCTGTGTTGCTGCTTGTCTGGAGAGAGTGAAGTGTATATTCATTGATAAGATTAATGAGAGCTAGCTAAGAAAGTACAGCATGGCCCATGGGGCCAGCTGACAGCTTGGTGAAAGATAAAAGCTGACTATATTTGCAACGAAAAGGCAGAAACAATACTTTGAAAGTGAAAAAACCTTGAGAATTGGCTTCAGAGAGTGGGGAGCACTTTAAAAAGATGGTTTTGGGAGGGGTTGGGGTAGGGATGGGGGTTTGAATTGAAATAGTTGTTGTTTCTGGAAATTTACATGTATTAGATGATGACATCACTCACATTGATGTACATGTCAGTGGGCAGGGGGGATAGGGAACTCACAGACAGACAATTTTAAGAACTTGAAATATTTGCTTTAATTAAAATTTAATTTTTGAACTCAGCACTTCTTGTATGGGTTAATGTTGACAGTTAACATTTCATTGCAAATGCATCCAAGCACATAGGATGCCAAAATTCATAGCATTGTAGCCTTCAATTTGACATTGGCATTTGCGAAAGTTTGCTATAAACTGTTTATGCTTTAAAAGTTTTTTCATTGACATTAGGGTTTTAATGTTACCATTGGCCTTCAGGACTATTTATAATAATTGAAAACATTTAAGTTAATTTTTGTAATCGGTCTTTGCCCTGAATTGTACACTTGATTCTCATCATGGAATGACAGATTCCACTTATTGAATAATTAAGTTGCTGAATTGCCATAGATGCTATTGTAGTTCAGAGTTGACACATTCTATAAATTTGGCATGCCTATAGAGTACACATCCAGCAAGCTGCTTTCCCCAATACCTAACACCTGTTCATCGCTATCCTTCACTGAGTTTGGTCAATACAATTTTCAGTAACTCAAGCAAGGAACTTTACTTGATGACTAAAATTTTTCTCATGTGGCAAGCAGAGTTTTGTTACTTGGGTAATTTGTTTGAAGTTCACATTTATATGTGACTGTAGTATAGACATGTATAAAAGTTCAGCTGCTCAAGCTATGTTAGAGTAACCCATTTCTCGTAAGGAGTCCTGAAATATTTTTTGGTTACAAAAAGAAGAAATCAATAAAAATCCCTAATCACCTGGAAACAACAACAAATATTCACTTGGTGGTGTGTTGCTTATCAGTCTATCAGTAGACCAAATTAATTACACAAGATAAGGAAGGGACTTGGTGATAATAATTTACAAATTATTCACGGTTAATTGAAGACACTATTTCCTCCTTTGTGGAAATGCTTTCAAACAGCCCATCAGTTTACAGCTAATTGAACATGCTGCGGATGTAGTACTTTGTGTTTGAACTGCAGGGCTAAAAATCAGGGGAACTTCTGATATTTTCGTTATTTATGTTTCGGTAAAGAGGTGAAGCCAAAAATATCTTTAGAAATTGATTTTCCAGAGAAACCTTAAAATCAGCAGTAAAAGTCACTTCAATGAGATAAATTTGCCACTCATTTCATACTTCAGGGAAGGTCTTTGTTGATGTGTTTGTGTTAAATAAAATATTGGCGCTGTACTATAGAAAATGCTTTTCCTCAAACAAAACAGTAGATAAAGAGTGATAGACATGTTTTACAAGCAATTGATGGATCATTTCAATTAGAGTAAGCAGTGTTTTCTGCAAATTATTTTATTGATAGTTTCTCTCTCCATATGTCTCAAATTTTGCAAGAATATCTGGTCATTCAAAATTCTTCTTTGAAAGAAGTCCCTTCTACTTTATGTGTGACGAAGTCAAGTGATCTAGTTTTCCATTGTATTTGTATGTGAATTATTTACATTGAGTATCTGGCTGCATATAACTCACTACATATTTTATTTATGAGAGAGCACTGGCATTGTCATGGAGAGAAAATCCTTGAACACAAAGTGAAAGTTTTCAAACCACTGACTTGCACAGAAGTTACAAGGGTTTTGAAAGTTTAATTCTGAAATAAAACAGGAATGTCACTACTGTTGGAAAAAAGGAATTTGTCAGTTATTTTTCACCGAACTGGTTTTTTTTCTCTCAGTTGATTGAGAAACCCAGCTGTGACCTGGTACAGAGGTTGACACCAGCAATATATTATACACAGAAAAATGCAGAGGGGCACACATGGTTGATATAGCCAATGGAAGATGTTGACCTCAGCAGAGTGCTGTGTATCAGTGACCCAGACATGTGTTCTGAATTTGATATACCAGTATACTGACTCTGAGTACATCCTGTATAGACACTAGATTGCTCGCTCATTCAAGCCCACTATCAATGTACTGTTTTCTCAGGCATCATGCATGTGAGGAATTGGAATTAAATTCTTTATTAATGTGAGAATTCTCCAAAGTTTAAACATCTCTAAACAAAATTCATAATTTATAAACTTTTTCTCAAGCTTTCCTCAAGCCAAGGAAACACTCAACTTGTCCGCTTTCATAATCACCATGAAACTTTTCTGGGATCAAATAAATTAGCAAAGCTTTACCAATATTAATATGAAATGAAAAATGGCAATACAGGTACCTGTATTAGCACTATAACCTACCTAGGGGAAAATGAAATTTCTATTTCTCCCACAAATGTGACAGTGAAAACATAATGGTGCAGTGAGGTTTTAAAACGAGTCTATGCCAGCATCAAAGGTTCAAGCTGTAAAAATTTTAGTGTTCAGACATTGGCCCCAAGGTGCATCTGACTTTTAATATACTGGGGTAAGGCAGTGTAGTATCACATTGGAGGAAATATTACTGAGTTGAAGAGATATTTTTCACACACTGCAATAATCTAAGGGATCGTCTCAGATTGTCGCAGAAGTTCAAGAAGCGAAATTAATTCGTTAAGTTCAAAACCCCCTCCCCCCCTCCCCCTAAACGAAACTTCAATGGTGCGAAATGTTTATGTCTGCCTGAGAGTACAATGTTGCATTTTGCTATAGCTACTAAAGACGCATTCCCCATGCCACATTACAATTAAAGTAATCGATCAGATTTGACTACTAACAGGGCATTTTACCGCATAAAAGATTCATTTTATTTTACTTTCCCTTTTTGCATCTGTTCTTTGTCTCTGCGAACACGCATTTTGTACTTGGTAGGGGCGGTAAATAAGCGAGAAACTTTGACAAGGGGGCCCAGGCATGTTCAATCATTTAAAACGACTATGACCAGATGCATAACATGTGAGAATAAAGACATCAAGTGGTTAGAGCATACGCTTATAAAATAGCACATTAAAAAAAATGATACTTTGTCTTTGTTGAATTGATGAGTGAAAGGTTTTAGGAGACAATGTTACTATTGGTAAATTATGTTTGGGGCACAAACCAGATGGAAACGGTTACAAATTTGTTGGCACAAGTGTGCAGTTTTTCTTTAATTTGAAATAAAACACACGAAAACTTGTGATCACAAAATAAAAGTGCGAAAGAGAAGTTCACTAATTGAATGGAGGTCAAACCCCCTCCCCCCCTAAACGAATGAATTTCGCTTTTTGAACTTCTGCGACAATCTGAGACGGTCCCTAACAGCTATGGTTATAAAGTTTAATGCTGTCCCCCCCCCCCATTATTTCAAAGAAGCTTGAAATATAAATCCTTCACAAATGAAATAACTGTTTCACTTCTTTCCTCGTTTCAAAATGTCACTTGGATGGGGTAAGTCTGGAACATATTGAAAAAATCAGTGTAACCAATTCCTTGCCAGCCTGGGGCTATAGAAAATTAAATTTGAGAGTGATAAGAAGTCAAGACTTTCAGCAAGTCACCATACTGTCATATTTAAATATCCAATGCTGTTTTAAAAGTTGTAAAACAATGTTTGTTACTTCATGCTTGTAATGTCACACAGTAGATTGATCAAAAGCGGTTCTGTATTTTCTCAATAATATCAATCAAAAGCAGTTCTTAATTTTCTGATCTGATTCTCTAGACATCTGACATTTATTGCTGCATCTGTCTCTGTCAAAGACCAAGTGATGATTTTGAATTTTCAGCTTCTGGCCTCGTGACCGTTTGTTGTCACGCTCCATGTTCTCCTCACCCCATATCACCTAATTGTTATATCCTTTACCATGATTGTGTAAAGTAAGGTCATGCAAAATTAGAATAGGTGCAAGAGAAACTGAAAGTTCTTTTAGGGAAAAAATCACTCATACCACTGAATCGGTTATATTAATACAAACATCAAGAGTGACTTTTGGATAATATTTTTCATCATTTTTTATCCTCAGAAGCAAGAACACTTTCTCCAATGTGGCCCTGTGTTTCAAGACAATTTACAAGTCTTTCAAATATCATTCATGGTGAATGATATGTGTAGCGTATTTGTCCAACGAATTCTTGTCCGTACTAAAGTTCAGGTTCCAAGAGTAACAGTTGACATGTTTAGGCCAAAGTAATTAAATTCTTTGTTTTGCGTCCCCACCCGCTTAGGTTTTTAAGGTTTTCATGAAAAACACACACACTGTATTTGAATAGGAAATTTTAGGACATACCCACTTAGCTTTTCTGAACTAAAAATTTTGTCACAAATTTTTATTTGCTGCAATCAAATTACATTGTGTTATTTTCTTGTGTGTGTTTTGTAGCTGCTTAGACGCGTACCTATTTTCCATTTTGAGTAGACGCAAAACAAAGAATTTAATTACTTTGGTGTTTATTGACAAGTTGCACACGTGTTGGCTTTTCAACAGCATAGTTATAACAAGAAAGTGTTTTACAAACGCATGAAAGTAAAAATAAGGCAATATCACAAATTGCAAGTAATTGAGTACTGACCTTTGCTACTGAGTCGCTGGTACATGAACAGTTGCAATGTTAGTTGTTGATTATCAAGGTCAAAGGTTAGCCTTTGCTTTTCAAAAAGGGTGAAAAAGGTCATAGCGAGGTCAGTATATACAGGAAGTTATTAAAATGAAAGTTTGTTGAAAGCTGACAATTGTTTTATTCTTGGTTTATTGGATTCAACATTTCAAGTTGTTAAACTTATGAGCCTCGGAACTCTAACTTAGAATTGCTCAAAACTTGCTACTATCTTACATATCATTTGTTTTAAAAGCAATGAGGCAGATCTGCACTGAGGGGATGGGCTGGCAAAATTGAGGAGGGGGGGGAATCATTTGAAATCACTTACTCCAAGAGCTTCAAGATGAACCCTCACATTTGCAGTAGACCAGAAAAGAATTTTGAGAATTTCAGACTGAAGATTCTGTCCCTGAGACATTGTCTACCTCTAACAAAGATTTTGTGTATGTTTATTAAAAAAGTTAGCCTAGATTCCTTTCCGTCCGCTTGCCTCCGTCCCTCCATCCCCACTACTAGAGGTACGGAGGCAAGCGGACGGAAAGGAATCTAGGCTATAACAAAGTCACAATTGAGGTTCTTGATAGCTGTGTATTATACTCATAATAAATGCAAAATCGTCTTTTGAAAGTTCAGTAGGAATATAAATGAAAGTATCATTGCCTTAAGTTTCTTTATCGTTGTCAATTAGTGTTGATAGTGCAACACAATGAGTAAGAATTATGTAAAGTGTAAACTAAAACAACTCCCCTGTATGGCACATTGCATTTTGTAATGTTTACAGTGTCTAAGCAACCAATTATTATGATCTGTATTAAGTAAAATTGAACTGCTTTCCTTCTTTTATGAGTATGTATATACACATGTAATATCCAATATTTCCTCTTCACTTATTAATATCTGGAATTCTTTTGTCAACACAACATTGCGCTATAATCCACAAGTTGTGTTTTACCTCCATTGTAGGCCCAATCATTTGCATTGCAGCATACTTTATGTCATCATCATCATCATCGTTCATTATGACTTCTATCTTCAGAATTTTGACACTGTCTGGCTGAAATACTGATGTATATCCTTCACGTCACAGCAGTTTGAATATTTAACCCTTTCAAAACCCCAACCACCTCTATTTTCAGTGAATATGTCCACTTACACCACTTTAAACAACAGATTTGGTGCTAATCCATGCATGCTATGATGGTAGTGAAAGGGTTAACAGTTGTTCTACAAAATCCACTTTATAACAATCTCTGCCAGTGTGTATATAACTTTGTAACTTTATGAAAGCATGATCTTTCATGTCTGTGTTTTATCATTACAGAGTTGGAAAATTTCAGAGATGGACGTAATGACCCGGTGTCAGCGGAACAGAAGTCTCTCATTTACATTCCTTTTGATACCAATCCTTCATATCATATTTCTGATCAGACAAGGTAAGTTTTTAAGTGTTTGTGTTCTAGGCCTGAATTTCTGGTATTTTTAACATACCTGCAGATTTATCCCTATAGGGCTTGGGTTCAGGCATGAGAAGGTTAATATTCTTAATTGCTGTCTAAGAAAGTTCATGTGTGAACAGTGATGCTGCAGATACATTGAAAAGATAGCCATCTCAGATTTCATGCAAAGGAAAAGAAGGGAGCATTTTATTTTTAATTTTAACTTCCAATAAATTTTCACTTTTTGGGAATTTTTTTTGGCCTTCAGTGTTTTTTTTCTGATGATTGTGAATAAAGGCTTAGCCTAATACTTAGTAATAGTTTGGCAACCCCGTTGACTTTTCCCCTGAATATCACTGCAGCAAGACAGCCTATGCTTGAGATCAGTTAAATTGGAGTATGCATACCTGGGCAGAAGCACATCATATCCAACCTTGATAATCAGAATGCAGAGATAGCATTGGGGTTTGTTTCAGAGTTGGCAACGATTGAAAACTTAGTAGCTACATTGTAATAATCACAGGAAGCCTTCATTGAAATTGTATCTCTATTAGGATTCTGATCTGATCATAAATGCAACCAAGGTTCTGCAGATTGAAAGGTTACTCAAAAAACCACCAAGGGTGAACCCTGGTAACATTACTGAGGAACCCCCGGGGAAAAAAACTTTACGGCACCGCCCTCAATTCAAACAGTGGCCTTGTTACATTCATGAATTCCAGTTCATGTCACATGGCATACAGCATGCATACCTTACACTTCACCTCTGCACAACCTAGATGACATCAAATTTGATAGCACATTATCAGGAGTTCATATTACACTGTTATACGCTCAGTACACGATGGAACGTTTAACTCAAGGCACCCCTATGGAAAGCTGAGGCTTTCCATAAACCCCCCTTCCCTGAGTACAGGTTGAACTTTCCCATTGAAAATAGTGGAATTCAGGCCAAACCATAGTGATTAGGAGGGGGTGTGTGAGAGGAAAAAATATTTTGGTGTACCAAATGATAGATAAACAACAGGTGACGGTCACTAGAAATCAAATTTCAACAGATAGGCATGTTGATGGCTTCATGATAGAAATGGTGAAAAACTTGTCAGATATTACAGATGTAGGATTTATATGATTAGGCCAAAGTAATTAAATTCTTTGTTTTGCGTCCCCACCCACTTAGGTTTTTAAGGTTTTCATGAAAAACACACACAGTGTATTTGAATAGGAAATTTTAGGACATGACCGCTTAGCTTTTCTGAACTAAAATTTTGTTACAATTTTTATTTGCTGCAATCAAATTACATTGTGTTAATTTTCTTGTGTGTGTTTTTCAGCCGCTTAGACGCGTACCTTTTCCCATTTAGAGTGGACGCAAAACAAAGAATTTAATTACTTTGGCCTTATGGTAAAATCTTAATATTTGACAAGCAGCATACACATGTCATTACAAACTTTTACAACACCGTGACTGTTGTGTACCATTTGTGAAATTGAAATTTTCCCTCAAATAGTTAGCGAAAGGATGGCGGCCATTTGAATATACCGATAGCTTTAGGGAAATACTGGTTATTTGTTTCTGAGTACAAAGTTTTGTAGAGTGACCCCTCATTTATCCTTTATTTGAAGAGGAATGGTCTGAAAGTTCCTCTCAGAAAATTTGAGCAAAAGTTGAAGTCTTTCAATTCGAGAGGCGTATACTACCTTGAAGTATTCTGTGTTTGTGGGAAAATAAAACACGTACAACACATTTAGAGCTGATGTGCCTAAGTAGAAAATGGGCATCTTGCCTCAAACAAAATGTGAATTGAAATTGAATACATAAATAACAAAAGTTTACAGCTTTTAAAAAAGTTTGTACATTGTCTCACATCACAATGTACAACTGACAGTTACATGTAGCCATTATCGCGGAGTGATGAAAGTGTCTGTACCTTCTAAAATGACTGTTTGGTGACAATATGACAGGCCAAACTGTTACTGAAATGTTAATAGACAAAAATAAATTATCATTATAGACCTTAATATTAGTACACTCATGTTGTCAGCTTATTAATTTGTTTAGTAAGTTTTTTTATTATCATGGAGATGACAATAAAGTCAACCCTTTGAGTAATTTAATTTTTTCCCTCCAAAATTTCCAACATTTTACCAATTTTTATGAATTTTTTCTAATGTTTTTTGATAATTTTGGATCTGATGGATATCATCGTTTCATTAGCTAAAGATTTTTGTTAAAATTTTGGTAGAAATCTGAAAAAAATGACTGGGGTATACTTTATAAAGGCAACAAAAATTGGCTTTGTTGCACAAAGAGTCAAAAGTGATGTAGTGGCTTTCAAAAGCAGTAGTTGCAGTTACTGGTACTTTACACAAACAGGAACTATTGGTGTCAATGTTCCAAAATAGACTCAAGTACTGAATAGCAATCGAGAAATAAGAGTGATTTGGATTTTAAAAATGAAGATGACCTTATTAAATTTGTTGGAAACATTTTTGCCATATGAAATGGTAAAGACATGAGTTGACTGTAAGTGTATCTCCTGCAGAACAGCAGGACCCAAGTCATTGTCTGGTGTGGTGTTGAGAGTTGTCAGAGATGATGTTTTATACCCCTTGAACAGGCCTCCTAAGCTTTAGACCAGTGATAAAAAACCCCCACTGCATCAAACACTGAGTTGGAAAGTGTTGGGTTTCATTCAGATATATAGACTGGTGCGCATTCCATTTGCAGTGAAGACACAGTGTCAGTAGGTTGAGAGACAGAGAAGAAAATAGGATGTGACCTTGAGGTCAGGCTAAATTAGAGTAAAATACTCCAGTTGTGTGCCAAGATATGTGGGGAATCTGCCTGGCTTTGAATGGAGTGGAGCCGGCCATCTTTTGTAATGACATGTGTATGTGAATTATGAACAGTATAAATTGAGAAAAGAAATGTGGAGTATTGACAAGTTCAAGAAAATTTAGTTCTCTGGCTCTTTGTTTTAGAAATCTAGTTCAAGGAACAGAATTAATGTAGTGTTTTCTTCAGTTTGTTAGAAAAATAGCCAGGAGAGATTTAGTTTTCGAAATCCTGATGTTTTTACCAAAGTTTAAAGTTTATGATGTTGTGACAGTGTTATATACTGCATGGTGTCAATATACTGCTGTCACTTTGAATGCCTCACACTGCACAGATCATCCAATCTTGATTTTCCTTGGCATTAGAAATATGATCATATTACTACTTGTTGGCTCTCTTCAGGAAATTTTGAAAATATCCTTAAACTGACTTATTGAGTTCCAAAACTCGTGAAAGAGGGCGCAACACTTGTGCTGAATTTTGAAAACTAAACAGTGTAACTCTGAATGGGAATAGGAGTCTTCCGTTATTACCCTTGCTAATATTTGCATTGTTAGTTCGTACCGAAACCTTATTTCAACTCCAAATATTGTAGTACAATAGAGTAATTAAAAAGAATGTGGCTGGAGACTATAATCAATGTGATGTATAGGAATATCTCTTATCTCTTTCACTGATGCAGAGTTTTTAGCCCAGAAGTAAATCTCGAGCTCTCGTGGAAGGGTTTTATATTGCACAAAAGAGTTTGTGTGTCATGTATGCTTTTTGGCTATCATAAAAGAAATTGTCAATGCAGGTGGCAAATGTCATTGAAACCCTTGCTACCCACTTTTTGGACTGCAAAAATGATCATATTACAAGAAAAATAAATGACAGAAGAACATCAAATAAACACTGAACAAGAACAGCTGCTATGCAGTATGCACACTGTCTGTACATGGCAATATAAATGTACAGCCAGTGTATTCATGATGGATTATGCCGTGGTGAAGGTTTTAATTTTTGCCACCATGGGATCATAACAGGTAGTCATGCAAAGAATCTTTGGCTGAATCAGTGTTTCAGGGCGATGATTGATTTGCTATAGATCTTTGACCCCATCACAGTATCCCCATGACACATATCAGCTGACTGTTTCAGTCAGGAAAGGTGATAGGTACTTTAAAGAACATCATATGCACTGGCCTTGTATCAGAATAGAGTGGATTGAGGCAAGCCTGTCATTTTGTGGTATGGAAAATCCCAAAATACTACTCTAGGTTTGACACATTGACCTGCCGTGGGGCAAGGGGAAAAATTTTTTTTTTATTTCTGAATTTGTGAGACACACATGTGGTGGATGGGTCCTTGCAATTGGACTTTAGTTCAAAGATTTTTCAACGCTTGTATAAATTTCTCATCAGGGCGTTGAAAATTAGAACTGTACTACATGAATAATAAAGGGACAAAGTGATATAGGTCAACAAATCAACCATGAATGGATTGATTGTGAGATCATTTGTGTAACTTGCATGTCACTGAATCACTGTATAAATGTTTATCACAACTTACTTTATGATAATCGGGCTTTTCCATCTGGCGTGTACACAGCTTTTTGAATTCAAAATTTGTGTATGCGTCATGCATGCTTATAATGTGGTACAGTCCATGTATCCGACAATGAGATGCTAATGATATGCGTAGTGTACAAGTTTAAGGTCTCCTCGACTAACTTTCAGCTGGTTGTTCACTTTCTACTATTTTTATAGTATTTTATACAAAGTCACAAACTTATTCTACCTGCAACTTAAAACTGATAGTGATTTTAAAGCTCATTCTATACTATTTTTCATAGTATTTGATAGCCGGTATCAGACAGTTCATGTTCGTGTCGGCTACATGGACGATCTGCTGCTTATAATGTTTTTGAATAAGATTACGCATTGTATAAAGCAGATTGCTGACACGGGTGACTTAATTTTGTTTATTTAGAAATTTGTCAGTGATAACACCTCAGATTGAATTATGTCTGCTATCTCATTATTTAAAACAATTCACTTCATCAACAAATGGAATTACATCAGCCTTATAATGTCAAGAAAGACTCCCTAGCTATATACTAAACCGTACAGCTATGGTATCTCACTTGTCAGTGATTTGCCCATTGTAATTAAAATTCAATTTATTTAATTGAAAGCGACTAAACTATCTAAAATTAGTAATTTAGGAATACTTTGTTAAGACTATGGGGACCACTTCTATTGTATTGTTTGTTTTAAAAGAAAAAAATCAACCCGTAGGACGTCTATTTCTAAAACATTGAATCAAGTGATTACCAGATTAGAATCTAAATTTTAATTCTAAGTTTGATTGCTGTTGATCCTTGCTATTTATGAACTAACTTAAAAACACTAGCTAGGTCTCCCAGCTGTCTGCTAAACTGTACACAACTTACAGCTACACTCCTCAGCACACAACAGTTTGTATATTTTCGGGGAGATCAGTGGAGTTGGCTATATTATCATGTTTTAAATGATGAATTTGAAATACACAGGCCAGTATTTTGTAACCAGTGGGTGCAAGAATTGTAATATTGTTAATACCCTGGTCAGCAGTTTGGCTCTGGAGTAAGATTTTTCAGTACATAACAGATCATACGGTAGATTGAATTGACATGCTGGTGGAATATTCAATAAATCAATAGGGAATTATCCACAAATCCCAGTCAGACACAGTCATGTTTGAAATATTTGGATTTCCATCCATTGAAATGAAAATACTATCTGCCTGTTATAATGAGAATTTTACTTTGAGGTAGACTTTTGACAGGTGAAGTGGATGTAGTGGGCTCAGGCTGAATACAACAACAAGAAAACAGCCAAACAAACAAACAAAACAAAATTACAACAACAATCAAGTAAATAGACAAACAATATAAAAAGCAATAAAAAATACATATTGAAGAATTTGTTGTTAATTTGTAGACAGCAGGTCAATTATACTGGGATTTCTAATCAGTGAATATAATTACCCAGAGAAGAAGCATTGCATCATACTTCATATTCTTTTAAAATTTTTCTGTAGTGTTGAGAAATGCACAGGATATGCTTACTACTTAAAGGGACAAAGTTGGCCATTTTTCATGAATTTTGTTTGATACGAGATACTACGTAATATTGTTTGACATGTTGAAAGATACTGAATGAATGGGTGACCATGCATATATTCGACGACGATTTTAGACACATACATGAAACCATTGCGAAAATGAATTAATGTCATGACCATTAATCCAATTTTGCGATGGTTTAATTTTAATTTGTCTAAAACAGGGGCCAGATATATTGCATGGTCACCCATTCATTCAGTATCTTTCAACATGTCAAATATAAGTACAGATGTATCTCATATCAAACAAAATTCATGAAAAAATGGATGACTTTGTCCCTTTAACCTTTACATGTCATCAATGCAGCAACACTGAGGACAAAATAAATATTGAGGGATGTATAATGGAACTTGCTCATTACCAGTTAATTAATTTTACTGAAAATGATACTTCATGAGACACATCCAGCTTGCATGTCAATCCTTTGCTTAGAAACACTATTATTGGGATGTATTGCTCTACAAACCTGTGAACAAAAAAACAGAATACTCGCAGATTGTCACTCATTGAGGCAGACAAACATCAAATGAATCTAACAGTTCTGGTCTTATACCAAACATGGGTCAATGAATATTACCAAACCTCATTGTGATATATAAACAAGTAAACAAGGATTTAAATAATCCTTGTCAGAGGATCCTAGGTCCCTAGGGGAGATTACTCAAGAACTCACTGTATTAAAAAATATCATTATAAATACAATTTTGAAATGTATGTTGATTACATTTATATGGGTATATTTTGAGAGCTATATGAAAGGTTTTGATTTGTCAGTAAAAACATCAAAATTAAACTTCTCATATTTTGCAATTTTATAATTTTTAATAGAGTGTAATAGATTGTAATATTGAGTTTGATGGAATAAAGGGTTACCTTACTAAAAAAGCATTTCTTTTCACAGGAATTTAAATTCACTCTTTTGACGTGTGAGACACTTTCACTTGGATTGACGTTGCTGATTTGTCAGTAAAATGATGCATTGTATTGTTATTTAACATTTTCACTGAGATTACTAATTTGGCAGATTCTAACTACCGGTATGGAGCAAAAAATAGTGAAATTAAATCTAGGTGACATTAATGCATTTAATGTAATCAACTGTAGTACATGTGAACCTGCATGCTGTCAGGTTAACACATCGGGAAAAAATTGAATGAATCAAAGAACTTGAAATTTTTACAGAGGGACTATTTTGTAATGATATCAGGCCAGTATGGTAGCAGTCGACATCTCATACAGTAATTGCAATGTAAAATCTACTAGTACTACTGTGTCATGGAGAAGTAATACCCTGAAATGCAATACGTCGGTTTCGAGTTGTCAGAAAAACGCACGAATTTTTAACATCGGTCGCATGGGGGCGCTCGAGATTTTGCAAAAGTGAGGGCTAAAATTTTAGTCATGGAGGGAAGTCGCAACATCACGCGTGAAGACGTCCGCAAAATGAACATGAAAGAGCTACGAGAATTTTAAAAGCAAGAAAGATTCCCTTTCCAAAGCTAAAAAGGCTGAGTTGGTAGAGCTTGCTGAGAAATCCATTGACCTTGGATTAGAAACTGATGTAAAACATGTGAAAGAGGCACCCCACCATAAAATGTGTTTTTTTGTGTGTGTCGAGTTTGTTTGATTTGTTTTGAATATGTGTTCCTACATTCTTATCCGATTGTTTGTGTTAATAAAAATGTTTGTTTCGTTTCGGATATTTGTGAGGAAGTTTGGATTTGTGTGTACGGTAATGTTTTGTTCGTGTGGGGAAAGCTTATGGCGAGACGCAGCCGGCCTATGGTGTGACAAAGTTGATAGAGTGGCCCTTTGACGCTTGCGTTTCGAAACCCAGCGTGGTTTCTCATCAGTCGCTGTGTAGATTCTTTCCTTAGTCTGTGTTTGTGAAAATTTATTTTAATGCATTTTAATGATCTTGCTCTTCGAGTAGCGAGGCAAGTTCCCGTTTTACATTCGTTGGCAAGACGCCGACATCGAGACTGTTGCCGTTTCGTTTAGTATTATAAGAATCATCGCCCTCGAATAAGGTCGAATAATGTTGCTCACGCTTATGTTTTGGCGATGTGTCCGTCGAATTCGGCAGAAAATCACACGAAACAAGTGATTTTGAAGCAAATTGAGTACCAGCTATGAATTTTAGAATGATAGGGAACGATCGACGGTTACATGATAGATGAACTTGCTACTTTTCACAGTAAAATCGAACGTCGAAGATGACATGGTGGCATAATCCCTATATATAGGAAATATAGTCATTTGGTTTCCTGACATACTTTTCCTCAGGCATATGTACAACACGTCTATGGGGCACATAGTCCGAGAGCGGAATAGATCACAAACATGTGGAAACTGTTAGGTACCCAGCTAAGTTCACGTCGTATCATCCTTATCCATGTCGATCTCACTCAGGCGTTTCTCTTTCTTAACATCGGGGAAACGGTGGAAGGTCATGCTATTCATCAATGGGTATTTGTCGAGTTTGCCGGCTTGGCAGTAAAAGTTTGGCATAGTCAAACGCTTACGGTGACAACAGAGCAGATGAAAGTAGACTAAACTTAGGTTAGGAATACGGAGTCTGTGTTATCGCAATGTACGCAGACCGGAGTCCAGAAAGTAGCCCTCACTTCCGGTCAAAGGAAGAGCGCCCCTAGTGGCGAAAGCTTAAAATCCTTGAATTACCACATGGTCTTATGGTAACTCGAAACCGACGTATTTGACTCAGATTTGATGTTCTGAGTACACAGTGAGGGCATGTTTACAATAGAATACACATTACACAAGCCCCCTGCGTGTATGATAAATTGATCACTGTCAGGCCACTCAGTCATTCTGGTCAATGTAGGGGGTAAAGATGTTTACATTTTAGTGTAATAGTCAACATGGTGGGATGTAAACTTGTATGGTAGATTTATAATATTGAAACAAGATCAATGGATGTCACGGATTCCACAAGGGACTATCCTTACTCTGAACACAGTAAACCCAGCAAAATATGTGAAACTTCAACAGAAGTTGGATTTACTGGACGAATGGCTCACTTCTCATGCATTGTGTACATGCACCACATGTCTGTGCTACGGTACCTGTAACTCCCGTCTGTTTCCAACATTGTCACCATACTGGGAAACCTTTCCACCCCTTGACATCAGTGTTCAGACCCATGCAGCTATGTCATGTAAAACAATAAGATCAGTTCAGATATGCACGGATCAGTCTGAACTTAGAGGGCGCTGTCCATGTCAGCAGTGAACATATTGCCATGAATTTCGAAGTTAAGAAGAAACTAATTTACAGCTAGTAGAGAAAATACTTAAAATTATACATCTACTGGTACTGATGAGTATTAGGTATCGATGAGCATTTGGGTTCACAGGGCACTGTATGCAGACTCCAGTACAGTATTACAATATCTTGTTCATAAATCAATCAATTTTCATAATTTATGACTCCTTATTCATGTATTTCATGTTTTTTTCTCTAATCTTCAGCTGATGGTCAAGTGCAGTCTTTTTCAATTGTGCCAGTGGACACGTCTGTCATAGAGGGACACACGGCATACCTGAACTGTTCAGTGCAAAACAAAGTAGGCACTTTACAATGGACTAAGGATGGCTTTGCCCTAGGTGCAAGCCGAGGCCTGCCGGGATATGCGCGATACCGGATGACAGGGAATGAAGGTGCTGGAGAGTATTTCCTGGAAATTAGGGAGGTTAAATTGGAGGATGACTCAAACTATGTGTGTCAAGTCAGTGCAATGGCTGGAAGCCCTACAATTTCTACAAGAGCAGCTCGTCTCAATGTACTCAGTAAGTAGTGTTCAAACTTTTTTTTTTCCTATGATTGTGAAAAAGTTTTTAAAACAACCATTTATGCATCAAAAAATCCCTTTCACATGAACTATCTATGGGCAAGTTTCCATATATAACACACAATTTTAGGCAATTGATATTCTTCATCAAAGACTCATCATCTGTTAATTTGCATATACTTAAACAATTACTTTTTTTGAATATCCTTTCCTTAAAGAGAAACAGTTGTCGGAACTGTGCCGGTGCAAGTTGTTTTTTTTACAAACAATGTATTTCGTGCACACATCATCATAGCTGCAACATTTAAATTATATGATGTAGATTATGACAGACATGTTTTAACTTTCATCAATCACCATCGTACCTTGGATACAGTGTGTACATTGGTCGTACAGGTCCAATATGACCTTTGAGTGCAGTTCCGATGACTGCATCCCTTAAAACCATGCCTTTAAATGTTGGTTGGTATGTTGGCATTTTCTTATATATTTGTTCTGCCTTTAAAAGATCACATTTTTCTTCTAGTACTACTCTCAAAAATCATGCCAAGAGACTGTTCAACTTGTGGATAATTGACACAGACTGTATGTGTATCTCTGTCCATATGGATGGTATCATTGACAAATGAATTTCATTCTAGAATTTGTTTATCAAAAATGTCAGCATACGTTTTGGAAAGTGTTTGTTTCAAGGAACAAAAATAGTGAAAACAGCATCAAAAGTTGCATCCATTCTCCCTGCAAAAAATTGAAATGAAAATATTAAAGGAAATGCACACACAGTTTGCAGATACCTCGCCAGATAGATAAACCAGTATCACAAAGCCAGCAAAGTTTGTATGAATAGTTTATGTTGATGAGAGTGCTGATATGAATGTAAGGTATTCCAAATGTATATGTGCCATCATGAATTAATCAACTTTCTGCAGCTTGTGAAAATCCTAGAAGTGTTAAGGCGTTGCATTGGATTCCTACTCTGACTGTGATCCCCATGATTCAGAGAAATCCATTATAATCATAGTTTTAATTGCTGCTTTGTGTTACTTGTTTCTTGTTACAGTCGATGAATATTGCAACTTTTGTAAATTATGAGTTCTACTAGTGCTAATTGCACATTCTTATTGGAGTAACATATGCGGAATATCAAAACTATAGTACTGGGAAACATATACCACAGGACTGGGTATTGGGTCAACTGAGTGACTGAAAGTTTTTTAGTAAATGTGTCAAGATATTGCCTACTGTTTCTGCTCATTCCCCTAACTCCCCAGGAACTCAACAAAATTTATTATGTGTAAATAGTGCCTGGAAAAACCAAAAATGTGTGACAGAAAATGCTGATGAAGAGTATATATATAGATACATACTCTTCATCAACTTTTCCTGTTACAGGTTTTTGGTATTTTGAGGCACTGTATTTACATATAATAAATTTTGTTGTGGAGATCTCCATTTATACTTTGCAGGTTTCATGTCACCTTCAAAACAATGAAATCTGGTTGGGTTATTTGCATTTTCCTAGACTTGTAGAGACCCCTCCTCGTATTATTTTGGTCTCATTGTACATATGTCAGAACTGTTCAGTGAAACCAGTCAGTCATTACAGTGGTAACCATAGCAACTACAGTCACGTTTTTCAAGTTGAATTGTGTGGTATGAATAATTTGAAAGGAGATTATAGGAATTGAATATAGTTTGGCAAGCCGGGTAAAATTTATACTAGTTCATGTCACTCTTTCGAAATGCTAAGAAAATCCTCTGATTCTAGATGAAAAGGTACATATTACCATGGCAACATGAACAGGCATTACTGCCCTAAGCAAAATGACCCTTCAAGTCTTCTGTATTCATTGGCCATTGTATGTGAATAAAGAGAGCTGCCACTCCCTGTCCCTAATATAAACAAGTGCCTTATTTATAGATAACTAATCAGTTAGACTTTCCTAAATATTTGTGAAAGTTCAACACACATGAACTTAGTCTGATACTAGTGATAGGAAAATGTATATTCGCTGATCTGCCTATCCATGTCTCAGTGAGGGGCCCTTATGTGTCAACCAAAAGAATTTCCTGTGGCTCTTCCACCTTTTCATAAACTAGCACATTTGAATTTTTTTCATGATTTTTTGTGTCATACTAAAATGATGTAGTTTGTGGCTGCAACATTTTGAGTATTGATTTCTTGGCTTTTCTTTTCAAAATGACGTAGTTTGCAGCAATGGACATGTTGAAGGTTTTCTATAACAAACAGTATTGTTAGCGGAAAGAGTGGAATGTGCGAGCTGGAAACAGATAAACAATGCTGTATATCTGCGTGTTCAACACAATGTAGCCTGTTGTCATGGTAGCTAGAGCAGTGGCAGAAAGTAAATCATGTTTAATACCAGTAATGCTGAAGCAAAATCTCAAACTTTGCAGGGAAACGATGATATGCAACTGTAGGGGAGTTTGCTTCTGAACAGAAAGACAAGATGCCGTCGGTGTCATGTTGTTGTCATGAGTAAATTATGGGATTTACTTCCACCCAAAGTTAATGATCAGAAGCTGTTCTGTGATCGCTGTCTAGCTCAAACAGTGCCGTAGCTCATTTGCATACCTTTCATTACATTTTACCAAATATCAACTTTTCACCAAAGATGCAACATCTGTAATATTTTACAAACGTGTCTATAAACAACACTAGATATTTTCACATCAATGTGGCAAATCAATGTACAGTTTTTGTGATCATTGTTAATTTTTTCCTTTCCATATTTTTTCCTCTTGAAAATTTTTGAAATATTGTAAACTATCTGTAAAATGAAATGATGTTGATGGCTATAGTATGTAAAGTTTTGAATTTTTACTTACCCCTGTTACCACCATGGTTTGGTCTAGTTTTCTTATTTTCCATGCCAAATGCTAGACTCAGTAATGTAGAGAAATGTGGGTAAAAGTGTTAAATGACCTTTTATACCCTATTATCTTTTGAATCCTGACGCCCAAGTACATTGAAATCATGTTAAGATAGTTATCCGAGCAGGGTGCAAATGTTGAGTATACATTGTTTTGTACTTCCTATAGTTGTATTGCCTCATCACATTCTTTCCAATGATGTAACTTTATATATTTTCCTCAATTCTGAACAGTGGCTCCAGACCCACCAACAATCGTAGATCACAGCAATGGAACCAGTGTCATCATTCGTCCACCTGCAACTGTGGTGCTCACCTGCCGGAGTGAAAACGGCAAACCGGCCGCCACGCTGAAATGGCTGCAGAACGACAGGCCGATCCACTACGAGGAACCGACCAACACCATTGAGGTGGCTGCTGATGGGAAGCGTGAACATGCCGTGAGTACGCTGACGTTACAGCCGGAGAAAGAGGACAACGGCAAGGAGTACAAGTGTATTGCAGAACATGAAGCATTGATGGGGACAACTTTGTTTACCATGGTGAAATTGAGTGTACAATGTGAGTTTTCATAATCATTGATGCTACCACCAATTACACTACATCAGCTGTTTATAGTCCAGTTTGTTCAGTAATGGTAATTCAGTTAAAGTAGCACGCCCCTCGAATTGAAACCCTTAAACTTTTGCTAAAACTTTCTTCAAGCAACCTTCTAACAATGTTCTATTCCAAAATCAAGAATGACAGTTGGAGTCACAGTGCAAATTCTCATAACAGACAAACTACCTAATGTTTTACCGGCACTTGAATTGAGTTCAAAATGGCGGCCATCCCTGTTTTAACTCGATGGGAAAATTAATTTTACAATTTTCATAAAAATAAGACTGAAAATTCTGTTTGCTCATAGAGCTTCAAAGTGAGCCCCTACAAGTGGTAGACCAAAGAAAAGGTATTGTAAAATTTTGAGAGTCATAATATTATCTCCAGGTGTATTTTGCTTGAATATTCAAGAAACATAATTCTAGGATATTTAAGTGGTGTAAACTTTGAAACATTTCATATTTTCCTGACTCTTCGCATTCCTGAAAGTAGCAGATGGACAAGCACAGGCTGTTTTATCATGATCTCCTGAAGATCTGTGAGCTGTTGTTGAACACAAAATCACTGTCATAAACACGTACATCATCAAACAGGGCTAAAAGGGGTAATGATAGTGATACTTTGAGGTAAAACATGCCTCAAAACAATGTTTTTCGTTCAAATTTCCTTATTGAAACATAAAACTGTTTTTTTTTGATTAATTATAAAAATTAGGGGTGAATTTAAATGAATTTTTTTTTATATAAGAGAAAAAAGAATTACCGAGATGGAATTACCTAGAATTAACGGATACTTTATATTTAAAATTCAAGCAAGGTTAGCAAACTTCATTCAATCCACAGGCTTTATATCTGTACCAGCAACAGATAGGCCAGAAAGAAGAAATTAAGTGTCCGAAGTATTGTTCTTGAGGTGCAATTATGCCTCACCATTATTTAAGGTTACGCGCCTCAAAAGTGAAAAACGTAAACTTTTTTTCAAATTTTCCTAAATGAAACTTTCAGCCATTCTCTTACCAAATCAACATTGGGGGAAATCATGCAAAGTTTGGAACTAGCAACAAGAAATTACCAAACATATTGCCATATTTGATATTCAAAATGGCTGCCATCCCTGCGTTAACTCTATGGGCAAAAAATCAAATTTTGGATTTTCGAAAAAAACTAAGCCTGTAAAAGTTTTTCTTTCTCCAAGAGCTTTAAAATGAGCCCCTACAAGTGGTAGATCAGAAAAGAATTGTCATAGTGGAAATTTGAATCTGAATATCTGTCCCCGAGGCGCGTTCTACCTTAAGGTATACCCCTGTCTGCTGGCCCGTGGCAGCTTGATTGGAAAACGTGAACATACTGTGAGATAGCTGACATTACATTTCATGAATATTTGCATGTTTCATTTCCAGTTGTTCCTGATGAGCCAGTGATCTCAGGTTACAATGAGGGCAATACACTTCGATCCGGTGAAGAAATTATGCTGACATGCACAGCCAGGGGAGGAAATCCACTGGCACAGGTATGTGCCGCCTGTTCAGTTATCAACATTTGACTATTTCTTCCTCAGATATTACATCAATTTGTTCAGTCATGACATTGTCATGCACAAACCACCACTGTGAAGCCAAGACAGTGTAAAGGAAGTAAACTGATTAAAAAGTGAAGTTGTCAAATTTCTCTTCAAGTTTACCTCATATTTGATTCTTACATATTGAGAATTATTCCTGTATTCCTGCATCTTCAGACATCAGGATCTAATTAAAAACAAAGGCATTGATACTTTTCTTGGTAGAGGGCACACAAACACACCTGCAAGTCGTGAAAACTGCCACTATTGCAAGTTGCATGTTTAACACTGGGTGCCTGCAATGCCATTGTTTTCTGTACTCTGAGTATGTGCCAAAAAATGCCAATCTCAAAACTCCATTTAAATTCATATTTAATTTAATTTATGTAATTTATAATGCATTACAATCATGATGAGTATTATGAGTATCACCCAAGTTATCTATCCATAATAGAAGATGCTACTAATTTCAATTTTTCTCCATATTGGCTATGGTCAAGATTTCTTTTCAGCTAAATTAAAAACCTACTGATTGCAATGAAAATCAACAATCACTTAGAAACCATGCAGCTTAAAGGGCCAGTAATGCTTAGAGCATTTGATGCTATTTTTGTTATTTTTGTTTTGTATATCAATTGCAACTTTTATTCCACTCCCCAAAGAATGTTGAAACACCAACTATTTAGCCTGTAAACTTAGCATCTATATATGTAAAATGCATTGTTATTGTTTACATTCTAATTCTAGTCAGGACTTGAAGTCACTTTTCAATAATAACAATGCAGTTTACACATGCACGGGCTGCGTTGACAAGCTGAACATTGTGTATATCAACATGCTTTGGGAAGTAGAACAAGGAGTTATGGTCGATATTCAAACGAAAACGGTAAAAAAATTATCAAAAGTTAGCATTACTGGCCCTTTAACATTCAAAGTGTTTTACAGTTTGCAGTGAAATATCATTGAAGGAGAAATTCGCATTCTGTCTTCACTTTTATCAGGTGACATGGTGGCGCAATGGTGAGCTTGTTGATCACTCCTACAAAACTGACGGCACCAAAGCTATAAATCCTTACGAAATCAAGGTTGGTTATAGTGACAACAATGCCAGGTTCACATGCCGTGCGGATAATGTTGTGAGTCCCCAGCCGATGGAAGTGTCAACGACCTTAACTGTCTACTGTAAGTATCAGTGCAGTTAGCATGTACCGGTACATCTGTAAATTGTTTTGAACTTTGATGTGAGGGCAGTGTATCCCAAACACAGAACAGTGGGCGATTTATTGTCTCAGTGCATAATTTGCATATGTAGCCTTTAATATTTAATTGGAATGAAGGTGAGGTCTGGGTTATAGTAGATGGGATTTTGTTCAAGTGAACACAGAAAATTTTGAGATAAGCTTTGAAAATGTGAAAATTGATAAAAAATCAAGAACTCTGTACTGTCCCATTGCTTTCCAAGTTGGTACACCTATTCTCAGGGATGCTTTACCTACATTCAATCAATGTCCATAAATTGCATTTTGTAAATTTTTGAATTTAATAAAAAGCTTCCTTGAAGTAGCTGAATATATTTAACTTTCCTTGTCACCTTGAGATTACTTCTGTCAAGTTTAATTTTACAGCTCTTTCAATTGTACTCACTTAATGAAGAAATTTGATTACAAATTCTGGCATCAAAGAGCTTTCAAATCTGCGTTCCTTGGAATTGTGAAGTGATGAAGTTGGCATAAATCAATTTTGGGGAACAATTTCCACTTTTGCTTCAAAATCCTTTTTCTCTGAAACTGTTGAGCTAATAGCTTATAAAGTTTATTCATTGGTGCTCATGTATGACCTTAAATTAGCATTATACCCAAAGAGATACTGTAACTCACATGACTTAATTAATATCAAATCGTTTAACTCTACACTTGTTCTTGAAGTTATAACTTCAGTACATAAAAATATTGTTACATGCCATATCTTTCAGTCACTCCTGAGTATGTGAACATCTCAGGGTATGACAGCGCTGTCAAGGCAGGCGACCAAGTCACTCTGAAGTGTACCACAGCGCAGAGCAACCCAGAATCCTACATCACTTGGCTGTCAGCTGGCCGCACCATTGAGACCCACGAAGATGTAGTGGTTGCGGCACCCAATGGCGGCTTTATAACGTCCCAGGAGTTGACCGTAAACCTGACCGCTCAGACCGATAAAGTGACCTACACCTGTCAGGCCACCAATGTAGATCTACTACAGACTGTTAGCGACAGCATCACAGTCAGTGTTCTGCGTAAGTGATAATGTGTGTCCCTGTCCTTTCCTTTCATACCAGTGTCACAAAGCTTTGCCATTAAGCCTGTGGTATTACACCATTGTTTTCAGTGCATGGTGGCTAGACCTACCATATTGGGGTTGGTTGTGTACATGTATTAGGGTTAATTAGTATCTTGTTGTTCATGGCCTGCAGTAATGATAAGTCTTGAAGGAATGAAAACAATAAGGTGACTGTGAGTATAGCTCTTTTTTTTCTCCCTATTTTTTTGCGGATTTAAAAAATTTTTCTGTTCAGAGGTTCAGTCTGTTGCATATGAAATGAATAGGTTGGAGGGGATAGAGGGCATGTCAGTGTTGATTTCACATAGCAAGAAAATTATTCTATTTTCAGTTCAGATATCACAGATTGTCATCCATTGTCAATCCAGAGGCATTACCTGCAAAAAAATATAAAGCAGATGTGGCAATTTTCATTGACATTGACAGGGATGTAGAAAATAGCCAGCATCCAACAAAAACAACCGGCTGTCAGCTAAAATTTGCCGGCTGTGAAAATTTAGTTTAAGTAAGAAATCATGACATTTTGCACAAAGTTAATGTGCACAGGCACAATTACTTGTAACTGTACTTTTATTTTTGCCACCTATAAACAAATTTTCTACATACCTGATCATTGATTGATATTATACTGCTACTATTTGTATAATGACAGGTATGTTAGATGGAAAATGCTACAATTCTTGAGTGTACAAGCATTTCTTTTTGTATCTCACTAGATCCTCCCAACCCACCAACCATTGACAGTGATGGGCCCAATGCGGAAGCCAACGCCGCCTTGCGTATGTCCTGCAGGTCAATAGGTGGTAACCCACTGGCTACACTGACGTGGCTGAAGGACGGAGTGCCGGTGGAGGATGCTAAATACGCCACCCACGGTAACATAGCCAGCAGTGAGTTGAGAATCATCTTGGATCAGACAGATAACGGCGCTATGTACTCCTGCAATGCAAGCAATCCAGCCACGCCACAACCACTGTCCACGAACATAACGCTGTCTGTAAATGTGAGTAAACGGAATGCAATAAAGGGCTCTTCTGAGGCATGAAGATCACCTTTACTGCTAGCCTTTCTCAACAGGAAACCTCAGTTTTGACATTGGGTAGAATGTGCCTCAGGGATAGTATTTGGACTCTCAAACTTTTACATTACCCATACTACTACTTGTTAGGGTTCATTTTGAAACTAAGTAAATCAAATATTCAGGGGTTGTTTATGGAAAACTTTCATTTTCCCCCATTGAGTCAATACAGTGACGGTTGCCACTTTGAACTTCAAGTGTTTGGTAAAATTTGGTAATTGTTTTTGAAGTACTAAATTTTATCTTGGGAAAAATTACATGTTTGATTATCAAAAATATTCAGATGAAAAGTTGTCCACTCCATGAGCTTCAAAATGTGCCCTGACAAGTTGTAGTCGACTCCAAATTGTAAAAGATGCCCCATGAGTGTTCGAATATGTGTCACAGAGGTAAATTCTAGCCCTGATCAATACCATAAAAAATTCACTGACTTTAGTAAGTTTTATGTCTCCAGTGGTTTCACCTGTACGTGTGAAGATAATTGTGAACCGCACATGTGATCATGTGCAGTTAAGTGAGGTTTTGTGTTGCCAGTAGAGCACATCAGTGATAATGAGAAATCCCATTACATTTGTACAGCATAGCGGTAGTACCGTAGCTGCAATGTGCTTATCCCCATCAAAGAACGCAGGCACTCTTTTTGTCTCTCCAGGCCCGGCTCATTGAAATGGTAAATTTTCTGTTTCCTTTCATTTCAGTTCCACCAGCTAATGTTGTTGTGCGCAGTATACCCGACACTGCCAGAGAGGGCGACAGAGTTGTGATTGAGTGTACGGCAGCCAGCAGTAACCCTGCCTCTGCAATTACCTGGATGAGGGACGGCGTTGAGACAGAGGGTAAGTTTTAACTGCCCATCATGCAGCTTCAGGGAAACACAGTGAAAATTAAAATGCAAAGCTATATGTACCCAGAGTCTCAGTTGCAGCTAATATGCTAACAGATCATGACACATTATTTCAGAAAGCATTTTGAATGATTTCTTCACTTCCAGCCATAGATAATTCTTTCCCATGTGTTTTTGTTTTCATCAAGAGTTGCCAGCAACTCACTCTCAAGCTAGGAAACGTAAAAAAAAACAGCTGGCAAAAACAACCGGCTGTCGGCTAAAATTTGCCGGCTATGAAAACTTCAGTCCATTGAAAGATGGTGACCTCTTGCACAAAGTTAGTGTATGCCCACACATTACTTGTAACCCCCACACTCACATTTTTGCCACTGAAACCAAATTTCTACATCCCTGCAAGTTGCTCTACCACTGATACATCAGACCAATCTGTAGATTTGCATTTGTGGAGGAACTATGCAAATCTTCTCCCTAATAGATGTTATCAGCGCCTCACAGTTACAGTGGGGCACAGTCAACTATTTGCTTGCAACATTGTAACAAATCAATTGTTATCTTAACTGATTAATTGATTTGTTTTACCTAGGTATTGAAAACAGCACAATGCCAGCTGAAAATGGTGGCTTTTCCACTGTCAGCCACCTGATAGTGGAGCGTGTCGCTCACTCTGATAATGAGAAGAAATTCCTGTGCAAAGCCACCAACCTAGACCTTCAAGAGAGTGCCAATGACGCTGTCACTCTCAATGTGCAATGTAAGTATAGCCACACATTAACCCTTTCACCACGATGGTTTGGCCCACAACCCTTTGTTATCAATGGTGAAAGTGGACCTGTTTACAGGAAATGGGGGTTGACAGGTTGAATTGTGCTGCTGTGTACCACTGCCACCAATATATTTCATGAAGGCTGCTCTGACTCAGAGAGCCCTGAATATTTGAGTTTTCACCAGTGAGTGATGATGATCTCACTTTGATCTGAGGTTATGGTAGTACTCGCCTAGAAAGTGAAAGATTTAAACTTTTGCTCAAACTTTCCAACGAGGAATCTTTTAACCATTTTCTTTCAAAATCAAGAATAAAAATAGGGGGTCAACGTGCAATTTTGGAACTAAAGAAACAACTAACCCAAGATTCACCATGATTTAAAATTCAAAATGGCTGCCATCCCTGTGTTAACTCTATGAGAGAATAAAATAAAAATAAAATTTTCGAATTTTGAAAAACTTAGCCAGTAAAAGGTTTTCTTACACCAAGAGCTTTAAAATGAGCCCCCACAAGTGGTAGATCAGAAAAGAATTGTAAAAGTTTGAGAGTTCAAATATCTGTCGAGGTGTGTTCTACCTTAACATACAAATACCACAGAGTACGTCATCATATTCAATTTTTTGCAAAGAATGTGTATGTGCAAACCAGTGAAGGTTATCCTTTGCATGTTCTGCACGGAACAATTTCATGTCAATGTCCAGTACAAACCCTGGTTATGAATATGCATACTACTTCTTGGCCAGGTGGGGCTTAAATTAAAAAATATGAGCTTGGGTAAATACAAATAGCTACCTCTCTCTGATAAGACCGCGATGAGCCTGATCTGTTGATTTCACTGGTGTATTGGGATCAGTGAATTGATAAATTAGGGATGTAATGGGAAACTGTATGTTTCATTACTATTGTTGAATGACTGTGTCTCTGGTTTTTTCTGTTCAGACGCTCCTGTGTTTCTGACTCCTGACAATCAGACGCTTGACTGTTACGAGAAGAGCGGCAACGTCCTGATCGACATCAAAGTAAACGCCAATCCCAGCGTCACCAGGTTTGTGTGGTACAAGGACAGCAAGCCCATTGACATTGAACTCAATGAAAAGTACAGCCTGGCTGAGAACGGATCTTTGATCATCCACAACGCCACGAAGGATCAAGCCGGAAAGTATATGTGTGAAGCCAACAACGACGAAGGCAAACAAAATCATTTCACTGACTTGAATGTGTTTTGTGAGTATTTTGCAGTCACATGATGAATCCTATTTTTAGTCCCCACGACACCGTCCGGGGGGACTTATAGGTTTGGTCATGTCCGTCCGTGCGTGCGTGCGTCCGTCCGTCCGTCCGTCCGTCCGTCCGTTCACGCAGATATCTCTGAGATGCCTGGAGCGATTTCATTCAAACTTGGTACAAGGATTACTTCATATGTCATACAGATGCACGTCAATTTGTTTTGTGATACGATCCAATATGGCCGCCAGGCGGCCATTTTATTACGATTTTTTCATGTACAGAGCCATAACTCAGGCATGTTCCAACCGATTTTATTCAAAGTTGATACAAGACATGTGACCAATGTCATACAGATGCACGTCAATTTGTTTTGTGATACGATCCAATATGGCCGCCAGGCGGCCATTTTATTACGATTTTTTCATGTACAGAGCCATTACTCAGGCATGTTTCGACCGATTTTATTCAGAGTTGGTACAAGGACATTGACCAATGTCATAGATGTGCACGTCAATTTGTTTTGTGATACGATCCAATATGGCCGCCTGGCGGCCATTTTATTACAATTTTTTCATGTACAGAGCCATTACTCAGGCATGTTTCGACCGATTTTATTCAGAGCTGGTACAAGGACATTGACCAATGTCATAGATGTGCACGTCAATTTGTTTTGTGATACGATCCAATATGGCCGCCTGGCGGCCATTTTATTACGATTTTTTCGTGTACAGAGCCATAACTCAGGCATATCTCAACCGATTTTATTCAAAGTTGGTACAAGGACATTGATCTATGTCCTACATATGCACGTCAATTTGTTTTGTGATACGATCCAATATGGCCGCCAGGCGGCCATTTTGCTACGATTTTTTCATGTACAGAGCCATAACTCACACATATCTCAACCGATTTTATTCAAAGTTGGTACAAGCTTATCGACAAATGTCATAGCTTTGCACGGCAATTTGTTTTGTGATACGATCCAAAATGGCCGCCGTGCGGCCATTTTATTACGATTTTTTCATGTACAGAGCCATAACTCAGGCATATCTCAACCGATTTTATTCAAAGTTGGTACAAGGACATTGACCTATGTCATACATATGCACGTCAATCTGTTTTGTGATACGATCCAATATGGCCGCCAGGCGGCCATTTTATTACGATTTTTTCATGTACAGAGCCATTTCTCAGGCATATCCGCATGTTTCGACCAATTTTATTCAAAGTTGGTACAAGGACATCGACCAATGTCATAGCTATGCACATCAATTTGTTTTGTGATGCGATCCAATATGGCCACTGTGCGACCATTTTGTTACGATTTTTTCATGTCCTGAACCATAACTCAGACATGTATCAAGCGAATTCATTCAAAGTATTTTTATCACAGACCTAATGAAGAGGGCTCTATCCTCTCTGAGGACCTGTAATCAAAAATACCCATTAACAAGTGGGACTGTGTCATCAACGATGACTTGTCAATATTTGTTTGCTGTTTTGCTCCAATTTGTCGTAGCGTTCAATGATTGAGCTGAAACTGGGACATTGTGCAGAGAGATCATGGTGTGTCACAAATACAGAAGTCTTGTGGATATTTTATCAAAGTATCTTAATTAGGAAGGTGAATTTCCCCTAAATAAAACAGTTTTGGTGGGAAAACTTGAGAGTTGTATGAGAGAAGCGATAAATTTTGAAGCTACTATACTGTCGTAGTGGATATAATATTCGATCTACAAATTAAACCATGATAGAAAGTTGCTTTTCACTAGTGTAATCCTGGAAGGAATATTGCAATGAGAGAATATGTAGTAATGATGAATTATTCAAGAACGTAATTCCAAATACTGCAGCATGTTTCTCACACTATCTAAAAATTTTCTTTTCTTGAAACACATCATACTGTTTCAGTCACCCTAGCACTACTGATCAAAGATCTACAGGTCGTTGTAGTATGGGTTTGTTTTGCAATAAGAGAATATGCAAAATGTAATTCCAAATATAGCGGTATGTTTCATCTATCTAAAAACGTTCTTTTGTTTAAATATATTACCATTTCAGTTGCCCCAGCGATACAGATCGAAGACCACCAGGTGGTCAGTATGGGTAAGACAAGCCCCCTGCAGTGCACGGCCGTGGCCAATCCCATGCCGGAGAATTTCATCCACTGGACGCGTGAAGGCTATAACATCACCATGTACAAGCAGCATTACACCCAGGGTACCAACACACTGGTGTTGACAAACATAACCAAAGCCCACGCTGGACCTTACGTCTGCCATGCTGACAATGGCATAGGACCAAAGGCAACCAAAGTTGTACAAGTCATTGTACAGTGTGAGTATACTCATTCCTGGTTGGAAATGAGTTTTCTAATCTGATATAATTTGTAAAAGAGTTTTGTTTTTCGAACTGAAAGACAAAAACTTTTGCATAAATTTGGGCAAGAAAAATTAAAATTGTTCTCATTCATAATCAGGAATAAAAATCAGGGGTCACGGTGCAAATTTTGGAACAAGAGAAACAAACTACTGAAAATCTACCAATATTTGACATTCAAAGTGACTGCCATTCCTGTGTTAACTCAATAAAAAAATTTCAGTTTTCAATTTTCACAATAACAAGATGGTGAAAGTTCTATTTACTTTTCTCGCTTCAAAATGGAACCTATATACAAGCAGTAGACTGGATTCGTAAAAACTTGACTGGCACATCCTTCCTTTCCTTTGACTTTTCATCATGATACTTATCTTGCTAGTAATATATGTTACACTTCATCGATCCATTTTCTGCATTTTTACGCTCCCATATATGCATATGTATATATGCAAATGGGAGGTATTCGTATAAGGTGGAAAAATGGCGTCTGTGTGTATGTATGTAAGTATGTATGTATGTCTGTTAGTCCGTCCGGATCAAAAACTCCTAAACCGTAGCACCTACTGTCCTAGTATTTGGTGTACAGGTGCACCTAGGAGTGGAGATGTGAATTTGTTCAAATGAACATATCAGTGCAAAAATATGCAAATGAGGGGGAAAAAAGGAAAAATCCTACAAATGGCTAAAACTCAGTAAGCATTGGTCAGATTTGGTTGAAACTGGGTATGCAGATTTCTTTAGGTATTCTAAATTATGTGTGCAAAAATTGGGATGAAATTTGCATGTTTGTATTTTTAGGGTATTTTTTCCGTTTTTAGTCAAAAAATCTTGTTCTCTGAAATCGCTCGTCTGAATGCTATGAAACCTAATATTCATGTTCCTCAGAATGACCTCAGTCATGCTTGTACAAATTGTATTGATATTGTCATATTTGTAATTTTGGGGCAATTTTCCTTTGTAATTTTGGGGCAATTTTCCCAATTTTGATAAAAATTTTTTAATCCAAAAACTGCTGATTTGATAGCTTTGATACATGTATTTGGTATACAGGGTATTTAAGATTAATCTTAATATAATGTATTGAAGGTATATTGAAACTGGCATTTTTTTTTTATTTTTGGGGGCAATTTTTGCCTTTTTTGGTCAAAATTTTTCTCCAAAAACTTCTGATCTGGTAGCTTTGATATCTAGTGTACAGGTTCCTAGGGTTTATGTTGATTAGATATATTTAAAATTAGGATGAAATCTGCAATTTTGTATTTTGGGGGGCAATTTTTCTCAATTTTGGTCAAAAATTTGTTTCTCAAAATTCACCAGTCTGATTGCTTTGATATTTAGTAAACGTTCTTCTTAGGGTTTTTGTTAATAAGATATATTGAAATTAAGTTGAAATCCGGAATTTTGAATTTTTTGGACAACTTTGCGAAACTTTCAGTTTTACTGGGATATCTTTCATTTTGTATTTTTAAGATTTTTTTTGGTAATTTTATACCTACTGGAACTAAGAGTATATAATGTGGTGATTTAGTAAGCATTTGATATAGTAAACTGTATTTGGTGTTGAAATGCGGTAAAAAAATTCTGGCAGATTTTGAAAAAATTCCAAACAAATGCCAATAAAAAAAATTCAGCCAGAGAAGGTTTGACAAAAAGAAAAGGTGAGAGAGTGGGGAAAAAAGAATGTACAATGGATCGGATAAAAAAGATAATGTACCTCATCGATCTTCCAGACACCATCCTTATCAAATGGTCAATCCCCGATGTATTTTTGTGCACAATTAACCATGCAGTGTATTTAGTTTACAATGTGAAATGTCAAGTTAGGTAAGGATTTGAAAGGAATAGTCAAGTTCACCACAGTTTAACTTTATCTCTTGTGTCATCATCCTTGTGTAATTGGTTTGTAAGTTGTTCCAGATGTGGATGTACCAGCTGTTCTGGAAGAAAACCATGTTTATTTTTCCTGTAGGGTTTCTGAGTTGATGATTGTATGTTGAAATTTCTCCATGTATCTGGTGTATGGGCAAGTGTAAACATTGGTTGCATCTCATGTATTTCAGTCTATGTCAAATATTGTAAATGAAAAATCAAGAACAGTTTACTGTGTGCTTGTAAAAGATAACATATTTGTCAATACATAAACTGCCTTGCAGATTGATTGTCTTAAAAATTATCACAGAAGTAGAAAAGGAAAGAAACTAATCAAATTGCTGTAACATATTCACTCTCAGTCCTGTATAGGCCTATACTTAACTATTTTATCATTACATTCAGCTGTTTGTTATATCTTTATCACTCTCCATGGGCCAAGGCATACTTGGGGTCAATGTCCACACTCTGTGCCAGTCTGTGTATGTCAGTCTGTCTGTATATGTATGTCCATGTTTCATACAATTGTTGACTTGTTTTGATAACTATATGGGAGCGAACAGTGATGTTGTCTGTATTTTTTTCAGATGCCCCAAAGATTGACAAAACACCAAGTAGAGCCAAAGTAGCCACCAATGCTGGCAAAACTGCGTACGTGGTCTGTGCTGCAGAGGGCGCCCCCAGTGTCAAATTCAGGTGGATCCGACATGGCAAAGAGTTTAACTCCAGCAAAGAGCGGTACACCATTGAGTTGTACCACAAGACTTACTCTGTCTTCTATGAAAGCCGGCTGACAATTGTGAATGTCAAGGAGAAAGAGGACTTTGGGGCGTTTAAATGCGAGGCATACAACAACCTGGGATCCGACAGCTGGAATATTACACTGGAGAGTACAGGTTAGATCTCATAGAAACGTACCTGGTTGTGCATTTTTTGAAAATTCCAAATTAGCAGTTTCCGTTATACATAGAGAAGTTGGCGTCACAAATTTTCTAAGGGTCTGTAGATTAACCCATGAAAATACGCCTTCTGCCGGTCTTTATACCACTAGCTACCTCAGTGTGACATTTTTGACCAAAATTTCAGAAGAAGTATGACGAGAGCATTTTTTGTTCTGAGCCTAGCATTACTTGACTAAAACTGTAACTTTGTTGCATGTAGCAATTAATCCTTTTGGCGACAGTGAAGTGGTTTTTTAGCCTTGCAAACCTTGGGACATCCTTTGTGAATTCTCCACTTTTAGCATGGTTTGGAAATTGCAACTGCTTTGATCTCATAATAAGATGTATTGCAACTGCTGCATTCTCGTAACAAGATGGACATTGCAACTGCTGTGGTCTTGTAAAAAAGATGGAAATTGAGCTCATGTGCAGCATATCTTGTGAATGCGTAGCCAATAGGTTTGGCAAAAGGCATTGTTATTGAATCATTTTCATACAACCAATCAGCTACAAATAGCCTTATTTTCAGACTCCTTAGGTTAATGTAAATAGCGATTTACCAATCAGATAGGACCTTCTGAGTTGCTGCATATCGGCAGAAAATATCATCTGGTATCAAACACATTAATAAGCTAAATTTCGCTGCGAATATGAGCTCAGTGACATAGAAGTAATATATTAGGAAAACTTCAAACACGTTTAGATGCCTCATGTCAACTCTTGTGCCTTGTTTCAGACGTGCCTGATCCCATACAAGATCTTCGAGCAGAAGGCAAAACAGACTCTACCATAACATTGAGTTGGACCCCTGGTTTCAACGGAGGTCTTCGGCAGTCCTTCCATGTCAGATACAACATCTACGGGTCAAGTTACAACCTTATATCTGATGTGATGCCGTCCAACGCCACCACGTTTGTGATTGTCGGGCTAAGACCGAGTACCAAATACCGTTTCAATGTACGAGCATCAAATGACCTCGGCAAGGGACCTTATGGAACAAGTCCTCTCACAGTTACAACAGACGGTAGGTAGAAGTTGAAGTTGTTTTGATGTTTGCAGCATAGTGTATAAATAAGCACTGTGCTCATAGCAACATGAGTTTGACGGTCTTTAATACGGTAATTTGCAAGCCCATAGTAGACCTGGATCAGGTTCATTAGCCAAACAAACAAAGGGAAAGACTATAGTACAGTCATGTTGCAGTTTTGTATGGAAATGTATTCCCAGAAACAAATGATGATAAAAACAGTCTACAATGATTAGCCAGCAATACTGTTAAAACAGAGTAGAAAAAGTAGACGCGCCTCTATCCAAGTTCATAATATTCAACTCAAGTTCGCTCAAGAACCACTGTCCAAAGTTGTTCAGCAGTAAGAGTCAATGTCGTTCCTGTCGCTATGGTTACACATTCGTTAGGCAACGGCAGCCTGTCCGGTGGTAGATTGATACACACAACGTCCAGAGTACAGTCTTCCTCCGTCACTTCTCATCCGTTATCTCAGATTACTTTATCACATTAAAACATGATGTTTGTCTTCTTCTTTTTGGACAGATGGACCTGTTGTACACAAGCCTACAAGTGCACCAAGATGTAAGCCGTTTAAAGTTGTCCAGTTTCAACAAATTTTTAGCATGTCATTTGGCAAAATTATGTCGGAGAAGTTTTCATAATTTGTCTCATTCACTTTTTTTCCTGCTCACTAGTTCAGTAACTGCAGAAAGTTTTTCAATGTGGTGACCAAGGAAAAGTGAGTAAATCACATGATGAAATCATGTGACCAAATAAGGACGTTGACCTTTATATTTTCCCTGTCATTGCAAACATACCATCAGCACATAGACATGCTGAGCCAAATTACAAGTTACATTAGTTACTAGTCAAGTCTAGCGGTCGAAGACTACATGTATGTAAACAACTGGACAGTCACCTCATTGTTGTGGTAGGCCCAATACACAGTGGGTCACACCTTCCTGCATTATCAAAATCTGTATCTTATATACAGTGACATCGGTTTTATATCACTTTATGTATTACCAGCTAGACATATTCTTCGCTCTGCACGATTTAGATCTGACTACCTCTTTTCTTGCCCTCCAGGGATACGTGTCGGAGAAATACCATTGTACGTCATTGTCATAATCGTATTTATCGGTGCATTGTGTTTGCTGTTTAACCTGTGTTTGATCTGCTGCCTAATCAGAAGGCATAAGAGGAAGAAGGCAGGTCAGTACCGTTTTACTACCGTAAAAACCCTATCAATTGGACCACAATTCAACAAATTCACATCGTAATTTTTTTTCTCTTCAAATTTATAGGGTTAGTATGGTAGATCCCATCTAGCAAATGATTTGTGCTCGCAAAATCCATTTCTGTGCCAAAATTTCATCCCATCATCCTCAGAGAGATCAAAATCAAAAGTTATTGCCATGAGCGTCTTGCGTTGCACTGTAAATATCTGATGAGAGGTAAATTCACCGTACCCTCCATCTGAACCAAATTTAAAAGTATGAAGTACTGATGTCTATCACAGTGCACAGTGTTACAGTCCGTTCACAGGACAGCTTTGAATATTGACTTTAAACACTGTAAGTTGGGTAACAATTCTACTTTCATGGGGTTTTTGCTTGAACGTGAAATGAATACAGTAACGTGTCAGTGTCTAAAGTGCAGGGGTCAGTCGAATACAAATAAGTATATTTCTATACTTTTTTACTCAAGCTAACTCTAAATGATGGCTAATACTTAGTCATGGCAGTAGACAGTGTTTGTTTACAATAAAACGGACAAATAGACTTTATAACAACCATTCTTGTTCTGTGACCTTGCAGCTGCTGCTGAGGAAGAAGACCGACGTAACATAGAATTGTACAAACCGTAAGTGAAGCCATACACCTTATTTGATATAGATCAGGTTTGAATTTCAAAATTTCACATGCATTTTATAAGGAAATTATTTTTGATCTGTTTTTCGGGGAGGAGGGGGGAAGTATGGTACTGTTGACAATGTGGAGCTGATCAAGTTGGTGGCTGGCTTTTCTGGTGTCTGACAACTGTTTTTTAGTATGCAGAAGTTTTCCTCATAAACCATTGGTCCAAAGTTCTTTAATATTTGGTTTGATAATTCCCATGAATGCCAATGCTCAACATTTGCATAACTATGGAAACTTCAGGGGAATTTTTTCCCATTTGCTTCAAAATTCTGAGATAGCAGGGAACTGAAAGATAAAAATGTTGACAGTCAGAAATTGAATTGAAATCATGTATACTTGAGAGATTAAGTACATAAATCATTTTGCTGTTTAATATGTGAAAGAATGATGTGTTATGACTTATTATTGTAACTTGTGTGTACAGGGCTGCATCTTCAAATACATATGCAACACAGCCAGGAATCGGAAACTACGATGACATTGACTCATACGAGAGTGACTACGACAGGAGTGTTATGGATTATCCGCCGCAAGGGCCGCCTCGTGGCATGGGATTTTACAACGATGGATATCATGTCGGACAACCAGGGCCAGGCTCCTATGACAGCTGGGATGACCGTGGTGATGATAGGGATATGTATCGTGGAAATCCAGATTATGATTACTCAGGTGAGGTGTAACATGACTGCTTATGGTGACAGGCCTGTGTGATAGTGATACTCACATAAGGTTGAATGTACCTATGGGACAGATAATCAGACTCAAAATTTTACAAAACCTTTTGGTCTACCACTTGTCGTTCGAGCAAGATGGTCGTCCCTGACATTTTGACAGAAATCACTGTTCAACTGAAAATGATCTGAAATGACTTCCAGTCGATGTCATTCATACAAAATAAAATCTGTGTGTATAATCATTAATCAATATTCATTAGAACAAGTTCTGCATTCAGATTATAATTTCCAGTATTAAAAGATTGAAGATTTCTGGCACAGCTGTCAAAGCCTAAAGTTTGTAGTTAGGACCTCAGTGCACTGACGCGACATTTTGGGGGTTCTTTTTGATGCTTGTGAAGTGAATAAATGTGTTTACTGGCTCTTTTTGTGAAAATTTAATATCTAATTTTCCCTGTAGAGTTTACACTGGATGACATTTGAATATCAAGAGTTGTCGATAGTGGGCAATTTATTTCTCAAGAACAGTGACCCCTGGTTATTGTTTATTTCAAGACTTCAGTGATTTCAAGTTTCATTACGGAAAGTTCAGGCAAAAGTTTGAAGTCCGTCAATTTTGAGGCACCTACTACCTCAATCAAAAATGCCTGTGTTCTAATTCTATTGATATTTCAACATCTGTGTACAGGACCCCCTCCACTGCCGGTTGTCCCTGAAGACAGATATGAAGGAGAGAGTCCACCAATGAGTGAAGAGGAGGAGTATGCTGAAGAACTGAGGAGAAGACAAGCTGAAATGACCAGGGTAAGGATACCATGTCATCTGGCAACCTTTTGATCTTGTTCTCTGTGATGATGGGTCCAGCTGGACAATTTTTTTCTGAGGCAGAATTCACCTTGGGGACAGGTATTCGGACTCTGCAATTCTTTTCTGATGTGTGGGGCCTTATTTTAAAGCTCTTGGAGTAGGAAAATTTTTCACCATCCCATTTTTTTTGAAAATCGAAAATTTTTCCCGATAAAATGGACACAGGCACACAACTGTGTACAAATAGAATAACATGCATTATATGGTAGCAGTGTATTGATTTCGCAAATACAGCTATCTGATGGTCGAGATGTGAAAATAAACATCATGGTATATTCGCAATATACCACAGCTGGTACACACGCGAGCTCTTGGCCAAGCAAAGATCCTTTTTTGACATTCACTGCCAGAATTTCAATATACTGTAATAGCAATAAATCAAACCCAGCGACGGTATACCACTCGGTGTTGACCACTTCACTTCATATACTGGTATGCACTTGCTATCTATCACTCGTGCATATATGTCATGACTGGTCAAAATCTTGTGATATACTGTTGCTGGGTGTTCTTTATTGCTTAAATACATCAGACGCACACACAGCAGATGCTGAGTGTGGTAGGGGCAGATAGGAGCATCTGTTTTCAGAAAATAGTGGGTAAAACTGAGGAATACTGCATCCTATCAATGAGAATATTGTTATTAAACGTATCTCCATGGGGCCCAGAAAACACAGTTGTGTTTATTTGTAAAATTGGGCCAGTTCATGCTGTTACTGATTGTGTATTACTGCCAATAAAAAAAAACTGTAGCATACTAAATTGATGTCTTGCAAATCATGTAACTTCTCATTCTTTTCATTGGTTTTGACTTGACAGCCCCGTACACCAACCCCAGCCAGCAGCATGTATGCTTCCTTGCCTAGAGAAGCCCTGATTGGAACAGGTGATGGCATGGAGGGACAGTTTGTCTAGAGTCGTCACGGAATACCATCTCAGGAAGATTACTGCAGTTTCAGAGGCCGGATTTCTACATAATGTTGGTTGTATGGAAAAGTTCAAATGGTCCTTTTTGAGGGGGGTGAAGCAAGTCAACTCTGAACCCTTTCACCACCATGGTGTGACCCCAAAACACTTGTTATCAATGGTGACTGTGGAGCTGCTTACTGAGAATTTGGGGGTGAATAGGTTAAACCCCATTGCCCTCTACAGAGATCAAATTCAGAATCCCCTTCCCATCCATCCATTTCAGATAGAAGTTTTCTTTTTCACACCTCAGGACAAGGAATTTGTGCTGTGGGTCACGTACACCATACAAAAGACAAAGGTTGCACCATGCAGTGACACCCTGTATTCGGCACACAGTCCATGTAGCCGACAATGAGATGCAAATGATATGCGGTTAAGGTCTCCTCAACTAACTTTCAGCTGGTTCTTCACTTTCTACTATTTTTATAATATTTTTTACTAAGGCACAGACTTATTCTACCTGCAACTTAAAACTGATAGTGATTTTGTAGCCCATTCTTTACTATTTTTCATAGTTTTTTGGTAGCCGTAACAGACACTTCGTGTTCGTGTCGGCTACATGGACGATCTGCCCTGTATTCTGCCTCTCAATCTTTACTCTGGGCCATTTTCATGCTTCTCTGTCTGAACTGTCTGCTATTTCTCTCAAGAAATTCTGTACTACATAGGTGTGCTGACTCAAGGGAAATTCCAGAGAATCCTAATTGAATCATATGACAGTACACTGAGGGATGATAACACCAGGGGAGCACTGGTATTCTTTTGATACATACACTTCATCAGGGTGAGAGTGTTCCATCTGATATTACACAGACTCTGCCATTGGAGCAAAAAGCAAGGTTCCACCTTGCTTTTTGAAAGAAAGGTTCCACCTTTCATGCAGAATATATCTCACCATAAGAAAGTGGAGAACACAGCGTACAGGTGTCACTGTATAACACGTCACCTCTGCTCCCTACATTTATCACTGCCAGCATGAGATTCTTTTCTGTAATTTTATTTCAATTTATTATTGAAAAGCTATCTATAATATGAGTTTTACTTTATTTGAACTTTTTTGTATTTTTGTTCTCACTATTTGGAACCAAGTGATTTTCACACGCTGCAGTGTTGTGTCATGATTTCTGTCTCATGTCAGGGGTTGGGTTGGAGGGTTATACCGCCCTCAGTGTTCAGTATTGGCGTTCCTAACTGCAACTGAAGTATTCAAAATGGGCCGGTGTGATAGATTACCATAAGTTAGTCAGTGTTACAGATGTTAGTGTGTGGACAGTAACTTAGCCGTAGCCTTCAATTGTGTAGCTGAATAGATATTGAGCGTGAACTTCAAAAGGACCTCAGTAGTAGCTTTCAATTGTGTAGCAGCATATAGACACTTGCTTGAAATGGCAAAGTTTCTATTACGATTTAAAAGTTGAATAGCAGTGCATTTGAAGTCAGTATCACTATCAGTGCAGAAATACTGACTTGCATCTGAACTATTGATAAAACTAGTACATTAGTTTTTACAATAGAGGGGGGAACGAAAGACTGGAAGTTTAGTTGTGTTGCCTTTGACATGAATGGCATGCAACTTGAAAAAAAATGTATAGGAAATTATAATAATAGTCAAAATGACAGAAAAATTAGAACATGTCATTTATAGGAGATTTAAGTCATGCATAATAGAGGTGAGTAAATCCATACATTGAAATTCAGCGTTACAAAAATCTGTCAGCGTATGGCTGATCCAACTGAGGCTCCTACTTGTGGCTCTACTGACAACAATACTGTATTACAGCCGATATGAGAGCTCATATTATTACACTGTTATTTTCAACTCCGTGTTGAGCCATCAGACCTGAATTGAAATGTCTCACCTCTGTAGTATAGAGACAGTAGCATCTGTAGTATAGAGACAGTTGCAAAACAATAGCTGTGAGCTTCATGTTAGATCATGACTCTGACAAATTGTCATCTCAAAAAAAATTTTTAAAACCTGTTCATTGAGGGGAATATGAGAAGTGATTGATGATGAAAATAAATACCAAGTTTTTCAGTTTAAAAACTATGTATCATTAGAATGATAGTTTATTTCAGAAATATAAAATATTGATGTATTGTTTAACTTCAATGTAGTTACTGTAAAGAGATAGTATTTGTCAAAATACTTGATTAATTCTATTCATTGTGAAATGTTTTGAATTTTAAGCAGACTTGATTATCTGTTTTGTACTGATTACAAACTAATGTTATCATATTTTATGCATTTTACTGTGAATCATTTTTCTGAGGCTGAGTTGTGTATCTTTTACAATTATTGTTGAATGAGCTTTGATGTACAGAAAAGAAATGACAGTGTTACAAAATATGGAATGTGTGTGAGGAAAAGAAAATTTGCCTTTCGATGTAGAAGTGTATCAGGTGAGCTACTGTGTAGATCTCGGAAGTGTCTAGCCAATAGATTGGCTGAAACCCATTGCTCTTATTGATTTATTTCCAAGCAGCCAATCAGGTTGAGAATAACTCATTTCCGACTCCTTAAGTTGCTGTAAATTATGACATTCTGCCAATCACAAAAACACTTCAAAGCTGCTGCAAATTGTACATTGTGCAGATGACGTTAGGGAAGGCAGTAGCCAAAGGTTGCTGTTTGTGATGGTGCAGTTGTGACCAATGGATCCAGGACGGATACCCTGGATACGTGGCCATAGGACAATTCCACAAAACTTGAACCGCGACTATGTGTAGCAAATGTCCAGAGGATAACCCATCCCCATACCATGTGAGGGTTTGGGGATCGGCGCATTGCATATCATAACATCTGTGCCTCAGGTGCTTCGGTATTGCCCAGATAGTCAATGGAAAGCTGAATGCCAGTAATTGTGCAAGTGCAAAGGATTATGGGTGTGAAAGTACAATTCCCAATGGCAGACTGGCAACGTGGATGTCTAAAATTGCCTGACAGTGAAATTTTGCCTACACTTGGCATATATCCTTTAAATGTAGTTACCAGAGTATTAAAAGATTTGAACTTTTGAAGGTATTTTCGATCAACGGATATTACTTTTTTTAGGTTGGATGTTCTGTTTTGTTGATTTTGGACTTCTTGCCGATTTGCGGTGTCAAACTTTCCATTCTTCATGCCACTACTCAGGTTCAGCCTCCAGCGTCACTCTCCAGTCCATTGATCAACTATCAAGGCAACACTGAGTACCTATGATCAGCACCCCTCTGGTGATTTGCAAAGGTCTGTTATGGTAGATGCATAGGGTATAACCATTATGATACATACTCCTTTGTGTTGCTAAGGTCAGGGAAGGAACCTGGTACAATTGTTGTCCTCTGATACAGTTGTCTGGATACTTTAAGGGAGAACCTCAGTAGCATGATTGGGGAATCCCAGTAACATTTACAGGGACACTGCCCTTTATAGTAGCACTGTATGAAATCTAGTGTTGCCAGTGGGACATTGACTACTAGTGATAGATTCAGATAATTTTTGCCCTTGTGTGGACTTGGCTGTGTTCATAGCAGGAGTACATGTATGTGGTCACATGATTTGAGACGTGATTTCTACAATTCAATGAAAATGACAGTGACATGTACCAATGTTGACAAAATCTAGTCACAAATATTACTTTTCTGTGCATAGTAGTGAATGAGCTGGTACACAATGATGAGTTAGCCCCAGTGTCTGCTATCCTTTGCATAAAGAGTGGCTGAACGTGGAGTGTGTAAAGATTATTTATTTACTTTAGTCTAACTCATGCTAATCCTTTAGGGTCATTTGTTCAGGAATGAAATTTTATCTCAATTCTGTCTTCTTGAAGTCTGAAAAAAGACGAAGTGTTCACATATTGAGTAAAATTTCATACGTACCAGTACCAGTGGTGTGTGAAAACAATGGTTTACTCATTTGACTTGGCAGTGTTACATCATTGAATTTTTGTCAGTATTTTCCCAGTTATCCTAAATTTATATAATCTCTTGTATATTCTAAATCCTAAATATCTTGTTTTCAAAATTGACTTTTTTAATGTCATCAGTATTGAATAATGTAAATAGTGAGTTACTGTAATCATGGAGATGTTTACCTCCATGCTTTGATCTTTGAATTTAACTTGTTTTTTCAATAAGAATTGTACATGTCTATATGTAGCTTTCAATTCACATAACTGTAACTATTGACAATGTGTAACTTTTCAGTGTTTATTGCTAAGGTTGAAGAATAACACGATTGGAACTAATTTGGGATAATTGGATCTTTATATATTTCAAATTTCTCAAAAATGTTAGGTGCCCTGTAGCTGAATGTCTCAATATTACAAATTACTCATAAAAACAAGTATGTAACGTGAAAGAAAAGCAGATGAGCTTACATTTGCAGATTTTAAAGACATTACTTCACCATCAAATTATCCCAAATTAGTTCCAATCGTGTTCAATGCAGATACATGGTTTTGGAACACCAGTTCCATTTTGTATGTTCCCTTATATGGTTACATTTATCTACCATGGGAAACCCTGGCAAAATTTACCTACCAGTAGCTACCAGCCACAGCAAAGACACTGCTTTTGACAATATTTTCATTGTTATTTAGTTCTATAAGACAAGCACATTTTCTTCCTCAAAAATGTGATGAAATACAAATTATATCATACCAGTACATTGTATCTTGATAGCACAAATACAGCGATCTGATTGGTCAAGACGTGAAAAGAACCATGGTATATTCGCGGTATACCACGGCTGGCACATGCGTGAGCTTTCCGTTTGAGCGTGGAATTCCACGGCAGAATTTCAATATACTGTTATGATATAATAGCAATAAATCACACCCAGCAACAGTATACCACTCTGTTTTGACCAGTTCACTTCATATGTGCACTCGCTATCGCTCGTGCAATGGAAGCTGCATTTGTTTCAGAAGGTTGTTAAAAACTTGTAAAAATTCAATCTTGGAAAGTCTGATTTAGTGCTTATTAAGCAAGTATGACTATTTTTATTTTTCAATTAAAATAACTCCAAAATATTATTAACTAAAGTACAATTAATTATGATGTTTTAGGTAGTAGATAAAACAGTATCAACTTAATTCTTTTTAAAGTAAATATATCTTTCAGCATGCCATCTTCTTACCATTATCTTTGGAACAAAAAGGTTCTCTTTATTATGACAAATTTTACATGTACTTGTAGGTTTTACAAATTTTCTAGGAATAAAAAGTTGAATTTTTTCAACAACAATGAATAAATGTTGTCAGTCTTCTTATTGAAAGGTATTCTTTTGTGAAAATATGTTTGGTGTATATGTCATTATCAATACAATATGTGTCTTGAAGCAAATGGTTTTAACCCTTTGAGCGCCATATTAGTCGTCTTCATAAAATATACCAGAGTAATTTTTTTTCAGATTTTTGCCAAAATTTTGATTAAAAACTAGCCAGTGAAATGTGATGTCAGTTTGGTCCAAAATTATGAAAAAGGCAGAGAAAAATTCATACAAATCAGTAAAATGTTGCACTAAAATTTTGGTGGGAAAAATTACAGCACCCAAAGGGTTAAACTCTTCTTACTTTCTTCAGGGAAACTATTCTCTGTTATAATAGTGAGTGAAAATGAGGGGTCACCTTGAACACAAATGAGACACACTTATCTAATATTTGACATTGATTTCAAAATGGCAGCTGTAACATGATAACTTTAAGGGTAATAATAAATTTGTTTTATTTCCTTGAAAAACGTAACGGTGAAGATTCATTTTACTCCACAGGTTACAGATATAGTCAGCACACATAGCATATCACTCCAATGTTGTAAAAACTTAGTGTCCAAGTGTGTCTCCAAAACTTACTCTACCTTAAACATTTTCCTGGGCAAATACACATACATGTACCACAAAACAAATAAAAATATATTAAAAGGCTGAAAAACATAATAGAAGTGTTAAGTGTCATAGGGTATTTGATGTACAATTTTTTTGATGTATTGATTTGGAAAGAGTCAATTGGAATGAAAGCCACTTCATACAGGCTTTGTAATAGACATTAGGACTGACCACTTTCACTGTACTTGTATCATATATTCGTGACAATTTATCACGCTACATACAGGGTTAGTGTCTGTATAATAGAGATTTTGTGTCCATTCCAAGGCACACCTTTCCCAAGCAGACAGGTGAGTTGCGGAACTTTGTGTACATGTATCTACTGTCTCTCATTGTGATTGTTATGCTTGTCTATTTCCAGCATGTAGAAAGGTAGTATACTGCCTGCATTGTTTTATTGTACAGTGTTGTTTATCAGTCTATGTTCGACAGGGTTGATACAAGCATCTTGCCTTCACGTAGAAGTTGCATGTGACAATTGTTCTCGCATAAACACATAGCGGTAGGTCGTTATCTCAGATATACACCTAGCCTGTCTCACATATACACATAGCAGGATGTCGTTATCTCAAATACACGCCCAGCCTGTCTCTGAGTACCTGTCTGAACTGTATCTGTAACTCTGTAGCCTCCGTTTTTGACAAAGCCCGGTCTGCTGAAGTGTACGTCATGCGATAGCACCGACTGCGACTTCCCGTCTTGGGATGGACGTATTGATCCTTGAGGAAGACGTCCAAAACCTGGTGATGGCAGACTTCCCGGAGAGTGGAAAAGAACGCGGATTCCTGCAATCTGGGAAGACCAGGGCTCTCCCAGAGACTTATATCATGGATGTAAGTTGGTGCATACAAACTGTACGATTCAAAGGCAAGGTTACACATTTTTAAGAATGGAAAAGCTGACGACGCATCCTGAGAGACTTCCGCAAGCTTGCACCGAAAATTCCTGCAGCATCTATTGTCATTGGTCCACATCAAACGTACATCTGTGAATCTGAAAGTCAGCATGGCAAGTGCATCTAACCAGAAACTAACGAAGATTATCTCTCCGTCTGCAAAGTTCAAATTTCCAACACTTGTTGCTTCACCATGCTTGGTAACTTTGATGGCTGTACCCCGAAGAATGTTATCTATAAGCTGCCATGACTCATGGCTGCCACACCTTCCATCCGTGAAAAATTCTTCAAAGCTGATTTCAGCATCCCCACCTAGCAGGCTATGAAGTAGCGCAGTGATGTCACCTTTGACGGTACTGTGTGTTGAACGTGCCAGCAACAGAAGTTGGTGTTTGATTGGAAAGTTGCCAGGCTTGATAGTACACTGGGAAAACACTCTCCCCCACAAAACATGATACGATGAGTCAGACTGACTCACAATATCACTGGCATGGACAAGTAAATCTGATCTGAGGAAATACTTGCCAGGAGAGCCACTCTCATTACACACATGAATGTTTTTGTGTTCCTGTGAACTTGCTGATGCAGAGACTATAGTCGGATGACAGTTTACAGAGCCCCGTTTCTGGTCAATGCACGAGCCATGCTCTACAATGCATGGTATCTCATCCCCAGATTGCTTACACTCTTGTACACAGGATGGTCCATTCTCATCAACGGCTACACCACAGGGATCACACACACTTCCAGTGTCAGACCCAGTAACACATCCATCCTCACCCACCTCATGGCAATCCTCAGTCTTCTCTCTGACCTCACCTTCCGACAGCACAGACAGCTCATATGCATTGACGTTGCCATGGTTTCCAACCACCACACTTAACTGGTCCGAGCTGAACACTGTCAAATCCTTGTATGCTGACCTCAAAACCCCCATCAAAGCATCTTTCATGATTTGTATAGGATGCGACTCTTCAGTGAAAAGATCCCTGAAAAAAAAATTCATGTTGTAGAAACTGTAAACATAACGTTTTGTTTTGCTTTTCAACTGAAATACACATGATTAGCATCACATTATCTGTTTCAAATTGTTGTTTCAAATTGTGTTGCGGCAATGCTGTTTGTTTAAATGCAAACATGCAAAAAGCAAGATTATGATTGCATGTCTAATTTTCTGTGAAGAGACTTGCAAAATCTTTGGAATGGACTGATTTATGTAGACATTCTTTCCTCATAATAGACTAAGTTCTGTTCATTTACTTGCAAGCTGTTGCAGGTCATTGAGATATCATGCAGTCATACCAAGTTTTGCACTTGAATGATTCAAATAAAATCAGAGATATTAGACAGGTTTGGCTGCACGTTTTACGAGAACATGAATGCGGAGAATCCACGCAATGCAAAAATCAGTTTGGCAACATGTTACATCACCCGTTCATGTGGCACACGCAAAAAATGATTCAGCTCGGGTCCCCATAGTCTGTTTGCACATCACACGGATAGGTAGGCATTGGGTTGACTATGCGAATCGACGAAGAAATTTTCACATACAAATAACGAATATAAATGAATATCTTTGAGTATACCACTGTCATATATCTAACTATTAAATAGCGTGCATGTATGATTCAGAGTGTATATCATGTTTTGCTACCTAAAGATGAGCATTAAATTTGCATGTTTACAAATTACGTGAAAACAGCTGTCTTCACATAAATACTCAACGCCGGCTCTGTGTATGTCGAGACAGTATGCACAAGTTGATGACATCATCACAGAAATTTGTGACGTTATGTGTTCACATTCACATAAAACGTGTAGCCAAATCTATCTATACATGCAGCTTTCAACTCTATAGATAACTCTTGAGTGACAATGTCTGCCGAGACCAACGGATTCTACAGTGACCAAGAAAAAAATTTGCAATGTTCTTGTCTTCATAACTTTTCCAGCCCAACTTACTAGTACATAGGCAGTGTTCTCTACAGCTTAGAAAGACAGGGGACTGTAAATTTACATAACAATGTATAATTTGCATATGCTTTTGTTGTGAAAATGAATTATTTTGTTGTTGTTATTAACATATGAATAGAATGATCAAACAACAGAGGGATGGCCCGTCCCTCAAAACTCCCTAGTGGAAAACCCTGCACAGGTAAAACCCATCCCCTTGATCATACAACTGCACTGTACTGTACCATGTTGCACAAGGTGTGATGACGAGCCACTCAGATTAAATATCAGTAAGTTATAACAGTTCTGACCTATTGATAAACTCAGCTAGGCTAGGGGAACACTGGAACACTTACCTGTTGATAAACTCAGCTAGGCTAGGGGGACACTGGAACACCATCCTCTTCTCACCAATGACAGCATTGATTTCCACAGCATCAGGCAACTCCATTGGGATTGGCAGACTTTTCACAAATATATGTATGATGCCACCCTTAGTAAAGAATGGTTTGTCCTGACTTCTGCAGAACATATGAAAAGGTAATCAATCAATAAAAGTATGTATTTTTTCAATATCCAAGGGTACTTATGTGAAAGGGAAAGTAGATGATTTGAACGCTTGCATGGCCAACAAAAACACTGACTCATTGCCCTCAGACCTCCTCATATCTGACAACAAAATTATGACTTAAACCTCCTTTTAACACTATTAGCATGATGATAAATTGCTGAAATAGTTTGTTGAGAGATTTACACTACTGACACATTTTGAATAAAAAACATTTACAGTGGTTTGGGCTGAACTGGTGGCAATACGGGAACTGTCTAAATTAAGGAGATGCCAACACTGTCAGGGGTATCTGTCGTCTTATGGTAATATCAGTGGTTCACAAGAAATAAACTCTGTGAAAGTTGAAACATTGTCTGGATGGAGGTAACAACATCACCAGATATACACAAATTATGCATGCTGAGCGGAATATGTGTGGATGTGTGGTGTTGACTATTCGTGACCAACTTCAAAACAATGTTTGTACTATTCACAGAGTTAATTCTAGGACGCGCCATTGCGCAATTCGCGCAATAAAATCCTGAATGGCCCTCATTTCTACGTTTGATGCGCCACTAAGGGTGCAACATTATATGATTGGGTCGATCACGCTGAGTTAACGTAGTTCATACATTCGCGTAGCTCCCCAAACGTCATTAATTCAGTCATAGTGTGGCATGTAAAACGATTCAGTTACCCATCGACCTTTGCAATTAAATATCCACTAGTAATATATGGTGGTGCATAGGAAGCTGGGTAGAAAGGACTGATGTAGGGGCAACGGTGTGTATTGGAGCCGTGCGCATGTGGGGATGAATGTAAACAACGGCACTAGCCGCTGCGTAATGGTGAAAAGCTAGTCACCACTCGGATTTTTAACACCAGTATAGTTGATGAATCCAGGATGATCAGGCAGTCCTTAAATTGAAGCGTTTACAACGTCTACCGTCGATACAAACGAAACGTTGAACACAAGGAAGGCATCCATGCTTGGCCAGAGGATCGTTTTGAAGAGCAACACATTTTAGGTTGGACATATCTCGTTATCCAGAGAAGCCAGTTCTCTGCATAGAACAACACCGCTGTGTAAAACCCTTTGGTCAGAACCAATGTTCGAAAATTTTCTAATACATACAAGTTATGTTTAACAGTTGGTGTATCGATCACTTTATTCAGGTCGTACAGGCTACACTGTCGTGCTGTATCAGTGTATGAGTAAATGTTGATTCGTGCAAATCGGGGCCACTCTCGGAGAAATCCTACCGGCGCACTAAGCTTTGATCACGATCGTTTCCACAGTCAAAATCACAGTCCTTAGCAATTTGTACAGTTGTTCAAGTCCAACATAACAATAATTCATCACAAAAGTTACGTAAACAATTGAATCAAACCAAACGGTTACTTTGCTGTTGCCATTCTTTGGCCTGTTGCGTATGTACGGGACAACTTTGCAGTAAGCTTGGTTGGTTACCGGGGGGGGGGGGGGGGTGGGGACCTATTTCTAGTATTTTCCTTTTCTTGACTTAATAGACTATAGTATTTTCTGCAGAAAATTCAAGGTTTTACATGTGTGATGACGATGGCTCCCGATTTTCTAAAATGGCCACAGTGGCCCCTTGTTTTTACATCCTAGAATGAACACTGTTTTCACAGACTTAATGTATTTGTTGTTGACTGATACTACCGCCTAGAGGATAATTACACCTGTCAGTGTTGGAAACTCCTCATTTTGACAGTATGTAGTTCCTGTAATGTCAACAGTTCAAAGTAAACCACTGTATTAACAAAATCTGATTGAGTGTCACATTTTACAAGATTTCTGTGCATGCAGTACACTGCATACATACCTGAAACCTGTACAGGTGTATTCTGGGTAATTCACAGGGTCAAAGGTGGCAGTGCTGGATAGGATGAGGCCTGCATATGCAGCCATGGCAACAACTTGCCAGCTGTTTCCCCATTGCCGCTGTGGTTTGTCTGCTGGCGTTCCACCTTGACCTCCGCAAAGGGTGATGTGAATTTCACCTTCATGGTGGAGAAAATCAGCACAGCTGATGGACAGACAAAAAGTACAACAGACCTCAGGATTTAGTTACTACAGTAACTTTGACAGAATTTGCAGGGGGGGGGGGTGACGTAAGGAAATTTCAAGAAATTCATAAATAAAACTAAAAGGGAGGGACTGTCTTGCCAGTGGCTGTGTGCATGGAATCCATACACCAGGTCTGTTGCTGCGTACAATATAGCCTAAAATTCCTTGTACATCTCCAAAATTTTGAATGGCAGCTGTAGCGAAACTGGTTACTGTGACCAAGGCAGCTTCATTTAAACAGTCTTCCAGTCATTGGAAAGCTACAAAACTGGTGAACTACCTTACAATCTGAAATGCTGCATTTGCTTCATGACGTTAGAACCACATTAATTGCCAATTTCTGGGAAGTGGCAATGTTTATCAAAAAGAAAAGAATGTAGCTGCAAACGGAACGACCTTTAACTCAAGGATTAAACAATTTTTAAATTTAAAAGTTGCAGTGATTAAACACCATATAAGGACAACTGTAGTAGTACCCTTTTATTATTTAATTTAAACCAAAAAGTTTCAATTCTATGCAATGAAAATGATTTTTTCCCATCTTTGTCATTTCTGACATCTGTTGGTTTCACTTACCTGAGGAAGACCGCTTTCAGTAACTTTCTATTTTGTCCCACACTGGCCTTTCCACCAACATGTGGGAAATTAAAGATGATGTACATGAACTTGAGACCTTTCAAACCAGCACTGTTGGCTAAACTGGTTGCATCCACATTGTATAATACAGTCACACCTGTATGGAAAAAATATTGATGATGTAATGACTTTTGATGAGAGTTTAACTCTGATAGTGATACGTTAGCATATATAGCAGCACACACAGTGGGACTTTGGACAAAAAAATTTATGACGTACAGTACAGTGGCTATGGTTTCAGGAAAGTCCTTTGGAAATTTTGATATGGTAACTTTTCTTTGGTCACTCAATTTACCTGCAGTGACAAACTTTGGGAAATCTACTCGAAACCTTGGTTAACTTTACAGATTTAACTTTTACTGCCAAGTCCATATTTCACCACCAGGTCAAGATGGTTAAAATTAATGACGCACAACGTATTCCATATGATGTATTTTAACATAATATTGTACATTTTAAGGCTGTTGAAAACATACCGTAATACCGTAAAGTTGATTTTTTTAGACAAAAGATGCTATAACATACCAAGCCAAGTGGGTGAAAATATGTCTTGTTTTGGCTCAATACGGCTTTTTACTGACTTTGCTGATGGGGAAGTGATATAGTTATTACTGTCTGGCAGGAAAAGGGATACTTGGTTTTGTTCACTCTAAGCCCATTTGATATGCCACTTGTTTTCTTTGTAATAGTCTTAGACTGAAGGTACGCAGGTTTACATATTCTAATATGATATCCATTGGTGCATGGCTGATTTACGGAAATTTCAGGAATTTCCTACATAATGATACTAAGAGTTCTGATATCTCTAAAGTTTAGAGCAAATTGCCTATTGATCCTGGCATAGGTGTTCTCCATAGCTTTGAAATACAGAGGGCGACCATTTACATACAATACATTATTTGCATATTTCTATGTCGTTAAAATGTATTCTTTTGTACTGTTATTAATATGCATAGACTGCTCTAAAAAACAGAGGAGTGGCCTACCCGTAAAAATCCCCCTGTGGCGAACTCTGTGCATGAGTCATCCTCCCTAAAACAACTGATGACTGACTTGTTACTCCTTAAAAAAAATAAATTGTGCTGTTCCGATAACATGGTTTTCAAAAATTGGGTAGGTGGGTCGGCAGGAATTTTTTTTCCAAAATATTTTTATTTTTTAAATATGCATTTTTCAGGGGTTCAGGGCGGTCAAACAATGGCCACAACATTTCCAGAAAAATGTATCATACATATAAAAGGAAAAAGAACATAAAAGACATCCTCATTCAAGCAAAAATCAAATGCCAAGTAACAAACGTGTGAGGGTAGGCAGGTACAAAATAGGGTAGGTCGGGTTATCGGAACAGCACAATTTTTTTTGTTCAGCCTTATTCCTTTTTTGATTATTTATTTCAATCTTCTGCCTAAAGGCTGCAACATAACAATAATTGTATGTCCAGTCTGAGAATTTTAAAAGTAACAAGAACACGGTGGGAGGTAACACATCATATATGTTATAAATGGAAATGGTGCATTATAGTAATAATAGTATTTTATTGCTTGCTTGTAAATATAGGTTTTACTTCACATTTTGTGGCAACAAAAGTGTATACAAAAATAAGTTTCAACTTTTTTCAATAAATAAGTTCGAACTTTTCTCTGATAAAGATGAAATAAAACAGTAGAATAATAGTAGCTAATAATAAATATAACTAGGTATTTCTTTGTTTATAAAAAGTAAAAATATAATCTGCAAGTTGTTCATTAAAAGATAACTCTTGTTTTGTTAGAAGAGAAATATGCTGATTTTCAATTGTATCATTTGGGAGATTAATTTTACTGAAAAAGTTTTTTCTTTGAAATTAGTATGTCTAACAGACTAATATGTAATAAAAAGTGCATTTCATCTTCAATATTGCCAGTGTTACACTGATTGCAGTATCTTTCAGTAATTGGGGTTTTTGGAACAGTGTGTCTCCCTTTTTCAACTGCTAGATCATGATTGCTTATGCGAATTCGGTGAGTAATTTTCTTCTCTCGCCTTGTAACTGTGATATTATAAAGAAGGGTTCTAATCTAAAATGATATTTATGATACAATGATACTAAATAGAACTGGCAACCTCTCTTTGTATGCAACTCACCTTTATGCTGCAACTCATCAACATTGCCGGCGGCGTTCTTGTGCTTCTGCAAGGTTTCTTCGGTTTCATAAGTCGTTGCTATGACGTCGCGGGGGTTATTTACATATCTGAGGAGCGATTTGGAGAAGGAAAAATCCCCTTCTCCTAACATCAAAATTTTCCCGGATTTTGTATAGTAAATTGGCTCAGAGGAGGCGGTCATTTTTTCGCCACAAATCAACTACTGATTAGGGAATTTCCTCGAATAACACGAACGGTAGAAAATAAAACAAAAGAGTCGTTTTTCTCAAAGTTTGTACTACAATTACACTACGAATTACATGAATCAAGGAGGTCGCATGAACCTTCAGCTACAAAGTTCAGTACATCAACATAGAAGCTGAAGTTATTGATAACTATGCGAACATCACGCGTTCTGTCCCGATGGATGATTTTCCTGGAGAGTTTGAAGAGCAAGATCGACCCACTTCTCCTCCTGTTCCCGGACAGACTCTGTATTACTCTCGTTGTCTTGGTCGATTTCAGGCAATTCCTGCTGCGGTACGGCAATGTCGTCGCTGGGTAGTTTGTCCTGTCTCCACTTGTCGTCGATTAAATCCAACAACCGACCGTCTCTGGTAACTTCGGAATCCATCGTGGATTTCACAAGGCAAAGGACGCTGTTTCAGATGAAAATGAGCAATTCATAGAGGAGAAGCAGGGTGAAACCTTGCAAATTATTCTTCAGAACACAGAGATATCTCATTACTGTGCGAGGCTCGAAAGCACAGGCGAAACTCACATGGCGGAAGTAAGTTCAGAGGTCATACTTCCAGAGACCCCTTAGCTCAGTTAAAATACCGAAAACTTTCTCAGGGTATTTTTTAAACTGACATAGTTCCATGCAATCGTTGGACACCAAATGCAAACTGTTTGGAACGTTACATCAATGAGCTCACGGAAGACACTTAAAATTTCCCGAAATTATCGTGAATGGTGACAAATTTGCCAATTTTTTTAACGACTCCAGCAGGTTCAAATAAAACCACGCGAGATTTCGCGTGAACACGTCCCCAAAGTTAAGCCAATGAAACCCGGCTAGTGTCCTCTTTGGCCCTGTGTATCAAAGTGAGTATGTGCGCCTGTGTTATGCTCTTGCTCTACAGCGAATTATCACACGCATGAAAAGTCAATCAGCGTAAAATCGAGTTCTTTCTATCCTTCGGTATTCAGTAATTTCTTTGAAATTAAAACATTTATTCAATTTGTCTCTGGACTTGGGAGCTGTTGATTTCTTTACCGGTACCCACGTTTCCTGAACCGTGTGTTTTCAAGATGGCAGCCCCCATCATGTTTGAAAAGCCAACTGTGCGCACGTCATTGTCAGAGCGGTAATGTCAAAATGCTAACGATCGATCTGGCATAAAGGCATATATTTAGAATGTAGACCGAGTGGTTGCTGTGTAGGCCAAAAAGTAGATTTATCGCCGCTTGCACAATTGGCACCAAATGTGATTTTGTGGTTCCCCTCAGGTTGGCTGTTGTGGACAGCCCATCACGTTTCACCAAGCTTGAACTCCACACTAAACAAATGTTTTGTGTGTGGTACTCACATTTGTCTTAGCTGCCTCAATGCAGAAATCATAGTTATAATCCGGAAAAAGGCTTAGTGGAATCAGGTTGACGACGTGAATGTGCAAACAGTCCGTGACCATTTTATGACAATGAAAGCACATTGCCCAATATCGTGACCATGTTTTCAAACACAACAACCTCGCAAGTACTAGGAAAAGACACTCCTACAAAGGCTTCTGTACATGTATAAGCCGAAGATGTCCTTGTGAATTACTCGTCCCTTTGTTGGCAAGTTTTCCCCAAACTCATGCACAGCATCATTTATACTCCAGTTGCTTGAATGGCTTCTAGTCACTTCGACCCGTCAGAACTGGTCACCTCAACTCAACCATCCCAATCACCTCAACCCCCTCATACCTTTTCTTCTGTTTTGAGGAGACAAACTTTTATAATTATCTCTAAAGCAGTTTTATTCGATGCTCATAGCACTTCGAAGGGCTAGTGTGGAAGCTTGTAAAACACGGAACGCAACATGTACGAAAACCTGTATGGCCTTGAGTTGGCAGGTGAATGGTATTGGCGTAGATGGCATATTGTCACCACATACACACAGGCGCTAGGCCATGATGCCTGTATTTTGCGTATCAAAACGGCTGAATTATTGTTTCAAAGCAAATAGATTTTCTCACATAAACATCACCAATGCTACCAGGCAAGTTGCATGATATATTTACTGTAAAATGTGGTCATGTGCCAGAACAAGTATGAGTGACAAGGTCGAAGTGACCACAGGCTGCACAACCAGCAGTAAGGGGGTGTGCGTTACTGGTTTGCATTACTGGGTCGAAACGGATGGGTTGAGGTGACCTGCTCCCGCCTGAACTCCGTATTTCATAAGCCATGGTCACTGCAGTTCCAGGACCACAGCCCATTCAACCCTATAAGGTTCTCATTAGTTTGCATGTACAGTTTAAGGGAAAATATGTGTTTGAAATATTGATAGGAGTCAACATACTGGCAAGTTTTATCACATTATCTAGTAGTGCAAACGCAGCTAACTGTTGGCGGGGTAGCGTGCGTCACTATGCGGGTCATCAAAAGGTCAACTCCGCCCCGGATAGCTGCGGGCCAACTGGCAGCAAAAATGGTTCTATTACGACGACCCAACTTGTGTCTGCACTTTGAATGGCGAAATACACAAAAGTGAGTGTAATTCAATAAAATGACCTATACCTGCCTGAACTCTGATTATTGCTAAACTCCTTTTATGAACAAAATCTCTGGTTAGTTTACGTAATTCGGCTGATTTTCCAAGGAGTACTCAAGATTTTCACTCTGACCGGCCGTCACGCTATTCACGTTTGAACGCGCGACGTCCTTATTAGCATAGCAATAGAAGTCAAAGTATGCTGCTGGAGTGAAAATCCTGAGTACTCGAGTCTCCTTGGAAATCAGCCAAATTATGTAAATGAACCAGAGTTTTGTTCTATCCATGGCGGGGTTGACCTTTTGATGACCCGCATAGCGACACACGCTACCCTGCCAACAGATAGCTGTGTTTGCACAGCTACACATTATTATGCTTTTTACAGTGTCACAGAGCCTTCAGCTTCACTGGTGGGATGTACACTACACTATGTTTATTTAAGTAATTTCTCTTTTGATTTTCATAGATGCCGGGTGTGACGGTTGAAGACGTGGAACAGAATGAATTTGTAAAGGCTTTTGCTGCCTTTCTCAAAAGTGAGTAATGAATCAGATAAGTTTTGTACCCAACAAATATCGTGTTCATTGACTTCTCAATATGGAACTGAGCAAACACTGTGGATCTTCAATATGTTATATGAAGCTTTGTCACATTTTGATTCCAAATACTCTATTAACAACCTCAAACTTTGTTTCCAAAGAATATTTGAACCAAAACTAGTGTTTCATTGATATTTTAGCTTGTCTTGGAGCTTGTCTGTTCATACTGGACTCCAAGCTATCAAACCTTGAAATGCATGGGTGCCATAGAATTTGGAAGTACACTCTTTCATGGACTAATGACATGAGCTACATACATTATTGCCATGAATTTCTTTAATTTCTTTTCTCCTTATTCTTCACTCTCAGATCAGGCAAACTTAAAGTTCCAGAATGGGTTGACATCGTTAAGCTTGGCAAACATAAGGAACTAGCCCATACGATCCAGACTGGTATTACGTCAGAGCAGGTAATGTCACATACAGTGTCTCCTACAGGCAGTGTGCCCGCTAAGCCAATTTGACGCGTCATGACGCAGAGCAAATCCGCCTGACGCACTGAAATTACAAGTAATCTGACGCGTCACTGACGCAGCTGTAAAAAGCCTGTCAATGACTAGAAATGCTCAGCAGATTCATAATTTTCACAGATAACATGTTTCCTTGTAGTTTTTGGGTGAAAAAGTAGCTGAATATGTCATTTCTATAAGTCTCTGCATGATACTACGTGCCGATTGTACACTTGTGTTGCCGATCGATCGATGGGGAAGGAGGCAGCCATTGTTGTTTTCATTTTCTCACTGACTCACACGAGAATACAGGAGTCAAGAAAGACACACTGCCATAGAGGGCGCTACACTTACAACTGCTGACTTTTATTTATAACCATTTTCATGCATGCGGTGACGCACACCAAGTCAAGTTTCTTCAATTTGACTCAAAAAAAAATTTTTTTCGCCTCCCCTAAGAGGGCACACTGCCTATAGTGAGGTTGTGTACGAGGCACCAGGATTTATGTCCAAATTCATGGCATAGCAGAGTTTGAACATAAATCCCGGTGTATTGTCGACAATACCAATCCATAAAGTGTATGAGAACAAAGTCATGGTATCATGCGCTAAAATATTAAATAAGGTAGTTCGCACCTCAAAACTGGTAGACTTAAACTTTTGCTCGTACTTTCTTCAAGCAAACTTTCAACCAATCTCTTTCACAATCAAGGGTATAAATCAGGGGTCACGGTGCAACTTGTGGTTCAAGAGAAAAAGTAACCTAATATTTACCGATATGTGAAATTCAAAATGGCTCTTATCCCTGTGTTATCTTGATGAAGGTCAATTTTCATAAAACTAAAACTGGTGAATACTTTATTTACTCCATAAGCTTCAAAATGAACCCCACAAAGCAGTAGGCCAAAAGAATGTTGTAAACGTTTTAGTCCAAATATCTGTACTCAAGGCACATGCTATAGTAATACCACCTTTTAAGGTAATATGCGCCTCCAAAGTGAAAGACTTACACTTTTGATCAAACTTTCCTGAATGAGACTTTCGACCAGTCTCTTACCAAATCAAGAGTAAAAATCAGGGGTCACCATACAAACTTTGGTACTGAAGAGACAAATTGCCTAAGATTTACCAATATTTGAAAATTCAAAATGGCTGCTATCCCTGTGTTAACTCTATGAGTAAAAATGTAAATTTCAATTTTCAAAAACACTGAGACAGTGAAAACTTCGCTTACACCAAGAGCTTCATAATGAGCCCCCTTAAGTGGTAGGTCAGAAGAAAATTGATAAAATTTGAAGGCCCAAATTTCTGTACCCGAGGTGCGTTCTACCTGTAAGTTGAAAGTAAGGAAACAACTCCACAATACAATATTTTTATAATGTCTTGTCATAAAAGTTTTTGAGCAATCTTGTGTGACTGTAATCCAGTGTGGTAGGTAAGAATATAGAATGAAAATTCCGCCAAGGTAGTGAAGATCATTAGACTTATTTGGCGTCAATTCAGTATTACTTCATGTGATCAATTTACTGTGTGACTTAAACCCCCGTGTGGATTTAATCCAAAAAGCTAGCAACATATTTATACAATGACTGTAATTCCAAGAGAAGACAAAAGACAGGAACGCCTCATAATCTTCTTAAAGGGACAAAGTCGGCTTTTTATTTACTATTTATATTGTTTGACATGTCGAAAGATACCGTATAAATGGGAGACCATGCGTGTATTCGACCCGGTTTTATATACGATACTTGAAACCACCGCAAAAATATATTAATGGTCATGACCATTAATTCATTTTCGCGATGGTTTCATTTAATTTGTCGAAAACTGGGGTCGAATACACGCATGGTCACCCATTCATTATCTTTCAACATATCAAAGCATATAAATAGTATCTCATATCAAACAAAATTCATGAAAAAATGGCCAACTTTGTCCCTTTAACACCTCAGTTAATCCCGATCCCAGGCCTTTTCGAACCAGGGTTTAAGCTTTTGTGAGTGTTAACCCTTTCACCACCATGGTTTGTCCCAAATCCATTGGTTTCTATGGTAAAGTTGGACCTGTATAAAGGGAACTGGGGGTGAAAGGGTTTTAAAGGTAGGGACTCGATCCCAGGGATCCAGTTTGTTCCAGTCTGTAAGAGGATTATGAAGGTGTCATAGCCTTTTGTTTTCCATTGAAATTGTAATGTAGTAAGTAAATTTCCTGGCAAGACAATCTGACACCTGACCCATTCTTTTAAGTGTAACTATGTACTTATGAGTCAAGCATCCACATTTAGACTTCCCCACACAGTTTGAATGGATTAGCCAACAAATTTGAGTGAAACTTCAGAGTAATATAACTAAAGCTAGAATCAAAAAGTTAAAAGATGTAAGTTTTTTTTTGTGAAAGTTGTTTATTTACTTCCATGCTATACTCTTTTCCACGTCACAGCATCACTATGTAGGCACCTTTACTTCAGAGGAGGAGTAGGCGTCGGCGCGGTCATGAAAATCTACGGAGGCCGGAAACGAAACGGCACCTGCCCCAGCCACTTCTGCAAAGGCTCATCGTCAGTGGCCAGGAAAGTTCTACAGTCGCTTGAAGGAATGAAACTCGTAGAAAAAGACGGCAACGGTGGCAGAAGGCTAACCAGTCAGGGACAGCGGGATTTGGATCGTATTGCGGGACAGGTGGGATTTTTTTTGCACTGGACCATTTATGTGGAATCATGTATGCTAAGAAGTGTTTGTAATCACAGTGTTTTCCACGAAAAAAAAAGGTGGCTAATTTACATAAGTATACTTTACATCTTGTTTTGTCGTGAAATTGTGTTCTTTTGTTTGTTATTAACATATGAATAGATTGGTGGCAAAACAGGGGTGGTCCATCGCTCAAAATCCCTGTGTGAAGAGAACCCCAAGTTATAAAGCCAACTATTGAGGAGTATACTGTACACATAGAACACTACATGTCATCGTGGACTGTGTAATGTCCTAATTGACAAGTGAATTCTAGTCCACACTATAATTCAGTTGTCAACAATTCTATTTCACATCACACTCATATAGACTGTGCTGATAAGTTTAAGACACTTTCAACATGATTCCAGGAGCAGAAAAGGAAAAAGCATCTGACAAACAGAGCAAAACTACCAGACTATAAACCAAATCTTTCAGCTTATAGAGCCCCAAGTCAGATATTTCTTTCCCACATCAGTCCTGCCGTGCCAAGTTATATTTCTCCAAAAAACTGCCGAAATTGCAAAAGTTCAACCTTAACCCATCCTTACATGGCATTGAAAAATCTGAAAATAGTAATGGGCAGTGTGATGTGTTCATAAATTACATCAAGTTTAGATGAATTAATGTTGGTGTTCTGAATGAGTTATGTGCTTCTGGAGATTTTTAAGCAGGACACACATATAAGATATCACTGTATAGATTTCCCACTTAAGCATTTTTAGATGCTCTCTGTTTGCTATATACCATGTGCATATTTCAAAACATATCCAAAGTCTTGATCAGGTTTTTCCACAAGGGGATTTTAGCGGTGGGCCATCCCTTTCCTTTTGGAGCAATCTATTCACATATTAATAACTATAAAAAAGAAAATATTTTCAGAAAAGAATATGCAAGTTATGCATCGTTATGTAAATTGCCTGGTCCTCTGTCTTCCAATTACGGAATTTTCCATGATGAACTGTCAGTCTAAAAGGAAACTTTCTTTTCTTCTGCTTACACAGGTGTATGCAAAATTTCACCCAAGGCAGTAACCGTGTGTGAACAGTTCTTGGAATTTCTCAAGATGAGAAGAATGAATCTTCAACTCCACCATCATGAGTTGATATGGCATTGTTATTGTAATGTAATGACTATAGTCATTAGCCAATAAAAAAATGTGAAAAAAAAGTCATTGTAATTCTGTTAATTATTGTCTTTTCAAGTAAAGTATGGTAGGCTACTAAAAGAAAAAAATTGTTTGTCGTCCTTGGAGTTTTGAAAAACCTACCAGCCAGCCAGGGGAAAAAACAGACAAAAAACACAAGTGTATTAACATAGGCTTGTATTTTATTTGGTTTCGTGCTTGGGGAAAATAATATTTTTATTTGAAAAGTTTTAACATTTGTTTGTTTTTTACCTTCTCGTGTCTATTTATAGACAGAGAAGGTATTAGAGTTGAAAAACCAGTATGCTGGTGTCAACTACTTCCGTCTGTCAAGATCCGTTGACGTCATGCCATTGTGATGGGTCATATCATAAACTGGTGGGGGTGTTCATGGTTCAGGTGCAGGAGAACGATTTTGAGCTGTGACAAAAATCAAAAGGGACTTAGCGGCATAGCCACAGTGTTAAGCCTTTCTCCAAGGTTCTTTATAGTTGACTACGATCTATTACAGACTACTGAGCTGACGTTAGGGGTACTCACTTTGTGTTTGCTCACTCTGTGTGCGCTAGTGTTTGGTACTGAGTTGCGTGGATATCCCCTCATGGCCTCACGTGATATGGGCCTGTTGCATAATCTGCAGATGATCATATGCCTCTGAGTCTGAAAACGGTCATTGTGTAAGCCTGTCGGCATTTTCCTTGCATTTTTTTCATTAAATTTTGCAAAATATCGGCGAGTACCTCAATATTTCAAGATAAACTCTTTCTTCCCAATCGTTTCCTGGAGTTTCAGAGTCATATGAACGAAAATGAGTGAAAGTTTTAGACAGGAAAATCGGGCGTCGGCCATGTTCAATGTTTACAGTACAATTAGAAGTTTATGTGGAGGAAATAACTAACAAACACTGTTCATGATGCCCGCCCTCTAGAGGCAGACTTCCTATATGAAGTACCACATTTGATGCTTGTGGAAAGCTTGACCACACAAAGGAGCATTTTAACTTTTAGAAAATGACAAATTGAATAAGAAGCTAATCTGAAAATGTCAAAGTACTGAGGAAAAAATGCGCAAATATTCAAAATAAACAGGTTAACTGACTGGTCAGCTATAAAAAACAATGAAAATGTTTATGATCAAAAGTTTTTGAGATGCGCACATTTTAACAAATACAGAAATTATTAACATTATAAATATAAGACCAAACTATTTTTTCAGGGATGGGACAGGTTGGAAATGAGGGGTGAGAGACAAAGGCACTCCTATTGCTGCATGTGGATGCAGCCACACCATTTCATTTACAGCATACTTATTCACTGTGTTGTGTTCAAGTTCCATATTGTACTGACTGTCATACAAGGATAACATAAGCAAATCAAATCAAATTAGAAAAGGATCAATGCTGTTGTGTGGATTTTGCTGAACATGGCTGATTTTAATATTTCGCCCTATATATTTGGTATCCAGCAAAGGCATATTTTGATGTAAAGTCAAAATTAACACTACATTGCGGACAATATATGTTACCGTTTCTGCATGAACTTTTCTTTTTTAAATTATAGTATAGTAGTACTTTGAACAGATTAACAATTATCGTGATGTCAACCCATAATTTTACATCACAAAGACTGTAATTCTGCCAATTTTTTTTATTTTTCAGTCATTTTATAAATTTTGCACTGAACAAGATGATTGAACAAATTGCAATGTGTGAATTTGTAAACTCAAAGAATAAAAATCCTTTGGTCACAGATTTAATTATTTTTTGAAAAGAAATTTACTCTTAAACACTTTTAGCATATATTCTTTACACGGTCATGTATTTCAAGGAAAATATGCCTATTAAAAACAGTAATTTCTTCACTTTCAATTTTTTTTCAATACTATGACAATTATCAGCCATGAGGTTTTACAAACACAAGACCAGATAAGCGTTTTTCATCATTTCCACAGGACTCTTTGGAAAATCCATTAAAAACAGTTAAAAGTAACTTAAAATGATCACTTGGTATACATTTAATTTACAGATGCCAGGTTGTGTATTTCACATGCACTCAGGTCAGTAGGGAAGTGCGTCATTACTATTTTGGACTGTTAATTCTTATTTCTGAATTATTTAACTTTTTTCCACATTGAACTATCTTTAGGCAGTTTATACTGTAGCTTAGAATTTTTTTGATTGATGTATTAATCATCTTTTGGGTTCTTTGGGTCCATATCCCACCTCATGCCCCTACATCATCAACTATTTACCAACAACTCCATGCCAACAACCAATTACCTGACCTGGCCACACATTAGAGAAGGTACAGCGTCATTGACGGTATTTTCTAATTTTCTCTGAAAACCTACCAGCACGTGGATGACAAACAAAGAATTTTATTTAAAGCACCTTATATCTGTTTGTGTGGTATGTGCAGAGGTTCTGGTTGTTAGTGTTCAGCCACTCTCAACAGATCATAGCTACGTACTCGAAACCAAAGTTTACTCAAACTTGTTTACTACCTACTAAAATGTCATGCAATTTTCATGTGCATACACTAAGCACAACTGCAACATCACTGAGTACGCTCTGATCCCAGAATATTAATACATAGCACTTTAATTACACACAATTTCTAGAAAGTCTTGAATTAATCTTTAGTTCAGAAATCTCTCTGAAGGTGCGTAATACCAGGCTGAAAATGACTCTTTTTTTTCAACCAGAACCGGAAGATCACCTTACACTGTTTTGATCCATAATAAAGACAGAAACTCCAACTATTTCTGTCTATGTAACTCTATGTGATTCTGGTCAGTTTTAGCTACTAATGGTACCACATATGTAAAATGCTTTACAAAGGTGTGTCTCCAGTGCCTGCAAATCATGATGATTGACACACTCAGTCTCTGGAAAAAAGGAAATTTATGTAGGGCACTACCAGTTTTGGTCTAATGTAAAGAAATTCATGAATCAACTGAAAGACCTACAATGTTCATAACACTGTCCGTAGTGTTCTGTCAGTTCTGTAGAAACCAACCGGTGATCCAGATTGGCTTCTGTTGGAACAACATTTGAAAAGATCCATCTCATACAGGGAACTTCTGCTGCTCGCTCTTCTATGAATATTGGACTGATCTTGATATCGCTATCAATCACTGTAACACTTGCACCTGTATCGGAGATCAAGATGTAATATTTAAGATTTATACCAGTACACCTTGAAAGCGCAAAGTGGTAAAACAGGTGATCTCACCAAACAGTTTTACTTTGAGAAAAGAAACGTTACTCTGCCCTTCGAATTGGCCCCGTGAACAGATAACTGCCTAAGTGAGATAGTGTTCCGAACGTGGCACCTATCTCGTGCACAGAGCATTTTCTATGTCAGTCGTGTGGCGGCGCTGTCCGTACAGCGCGTAAGCATAAAAATGCCGTTCGTACTCGTACACTGTCAAGTGGAGGGTCCGGGGCCACGCCCAGTATTAAAAGTGGAAGGGCCAACGTATGGTCCCCCTTTTCGTGTTGGCATATTCATATTTTTGCCGTCTTTTCCATACAAAACACTGCATCTTTCATATTACCGCTTCAGAAGGATGTGCTGTCATAAATGTCGTTCTCAACACATATTTTAGGTATACCCATATACCTTGTCATCTGCAACAAATATTGCACAGTTTATGCGTGTACGGATAAATACTCATGAACCTCAGACTTACATAGATGTAGCATTATAAATTTATGCCAGCTAGCTTCATTTGGTAGCAGATATACTGGTAAAAAGTTAGACCCCCCCCCCCGGGGGTCACTTGGCTTTTACTGGCTAGTCAAGTATGTGCGCCAACGTGTTCACCCCACGATCTAGGCAACAGCCTACCACTAACGCGACAGTCTGATAGGGTTTACTACGACATTTTGTTCTTTTTTAAATATTTATACGCCCACAGACTTTGAGCAAGTCCAGTTAAAGGTCGCAAATATCGGAGTATGTACAGGGGCAGCCAATGAAGTTGTAGGTGCAAAACGATCTTCGTAATGCGATATCTTGGCAGGTGAGCAAAGTTTCTTGACATGTTACTGTGGCATTGTGTTAAATCTGAGATCTTGACAGTTGTATATTTTACTTATCACACGCCATTAGCTTTGCGATAAAAGTGGTTCCCAACAAAGAGAAAAGTCAAAATTAAAACGACCGTGTGTATTGTCACTGGAACCGTACTATAAACAGCAGCTTCGAGAATTGGGCTTTTCGGGTCGAGAACAGATTTGAATAGACGTAAATGGACCAAAACGTTTAAGCCGAAAAATTCAGAACCCTGAAAAATTGAATTTGACAGTAAAGTTTTAGTCATACCAAACAGACTAAAAGATGCAACAAATAAGATGAGTGTCCTCAACTCGTGACAGTAAATCGCTGCAGTTAATGATCCTTTGAATAAAATATTGTTTCTAGCTTTGAGACAACGTCCATGTATTTTGTTGATATCTCTTTTTTAGAAATAACGCGAATACAGCTTCGAACTCCGAGTCGTTTTCTCACCGAATCGAACATTTGCACGACACATGCCTCAAATTAACCAAACATTTGCTTTGTGCACTGAGTATATCATGCACGTTAAAGAAAATGGAAAATACGGTAAATTTCTCTAAGACTGGCCCCCAGTCGCCTAGCTTCTCTCGGCGGCAGAGTTGCTCTCTCGGTCAAAAGTCGTTCACCCCCCGATCTAAGCACCAGCCTACATCACCTTGCATGACAGTCTGCCGAAGTTCATTCTTTCAGCTTCTTCTGTTTTTGATACATGTGATCACAGACTTGGAGCAAGTCTAGGAAAGTATATAAATTTATGTTACTTTAACATACATTAAAAACAATAATAGTACGATTCATGTACGTATATTACAACTAGATGTAGCTTCAATGCCGTTCCGTGCCCCTGCCCTGCAACAATTAAAATACTCCGGGATAAAATCGGACATCACTCGTGCCCCAGAGAGGGACACTCCCAGTATTTTCGTTTGCGGGTGTCGCCCAGTTTGAAAACATCTACCCATGTGTATTCGGAAATATAGCACCCACTGTTAGGGATTTTCTTGAATTATTAAGGAATGTTTTACCATTATTCATAATTCTATTGCATGTGAAGGTTCCCTATCTTCAGGCACACGTGGAACTTGTTCAGTGCTTATATCAACGGAAGCAGAGGCGCATAGAAATATGCATGGCCGTGGCCACTCCCTGAATCGTTCAAGATTGACCGAGTTCGAAGTCAGGCTTGTGAAAATGTAGGTTGCATGTGTTTGCAATAAATTGAAATTCTACCCCATGCCACCAAGCATTGCATCCGTTTACAAAAAATATCTGTGGACAAAAACATCTCACAGCTGAGTCTGACCAAGCATTAGTTCCGTTATCTGCTACTGGTTTTCCTCGACATGTATTCTTGTGGCGGCATTATAATGTAATGTTTATATTGTAAATATGTAAATAAATAGGAAGCCCGTGAAGAAATACACGTATATGTAACGACACGTTGTGGATGCACAACTTGAATCTCACGGAACGGGCGAAATTTTTGTCGCAAGAACCTCTCGGTGAACAGAGTTGTTGCTGTGTTTGACTGTATATGGCCCAGACAATTACGGCCGTTCAGACTTTATGGGATAGGCCTACACATTTGGTGGGATATTTTGCGGGGGATGCACTCACCCTCGATTTGGAGAAACAGCTATGGAGAGTTCGAACAACAATCCACAAATTTTGTCAATTTTTTTCGTTACAATTGCACCGGGAGTGTAAAATGTCGAACTTTTGGCGAAAACCATAACAAACACGATTGGAACCAATTTGGGATAATTGGATTTTCATATTTTGCAAATTTCTCAAAAGTGTGAGGTGCCATATATAGCTGAATGGTGCAATATCGCAAATTACTCACAAAAACAAGTGTGTAATATAAAAAGAAAAGCAGATGAGATAACATTTGTAGATTAAATCGACATTACTTCACCATCCAATTATCCCAAATTATCGTGTTAACGAGTCAAAACTCGACATTTTCCACAAAAAGATAGCAGTAAAGGTGGATACACCACTGAATCATTCAGCCAACAAAATGGTTTGCCGTCAAGAGCAGGACAGAACTTTGCATATGAAGCCAGCCACGAACGGACTCATTCTGCTGTGAGCACAACCGCTCTTCCTTTGTTGGCAGAGTCCCAACGTGAAATAATTTGTGAGTAATCAATCTCCACTGAACTGCCAACCACACACGTCAATATATGACAGTGCCAACCACAAGTGACAGAGGGGCTCGTACTTTACGAGGGCGTGATTCAGGGAAATTGTTTTCCGATGACGTAAGGCCACTTTGTCATTCATGACACCTGATACTAGTAGTGGTTAAGTGAAGAAAACTATTAATACAAACTATGATCACACAACTTTATTTCACTACGGCCCAAAGGCGCCCCATTTTGTACGGTATTCTTAGTTACTTAATCTGGTTGGTACTGCTTTTTAGGCCTATATGTTATTTGTCAACAAATTGAGGAACACGTTACGATGTTTTAATTGTTCTACCAATCATTAACATACATGCATTGCTGCGCATGCAGCAACGGTAAACGGCCAGCGCATGGCGCAATTTTTGCACAGTAACACGGTATTACTACGCAGTTTTTTGTGTTTATTTTTTTCTGTACTGTCTCAGCGTGCACAATGATTTTTCTCTGTTGTCTGCTATACCTATTTTTCTGTGTTTGGATTCATTGCGCTAAATTAATCAAATCAAATCAAATCACCCTTTCGCACTGACGCTTGGCCCTGGCCGATATCGCGAGATTACAGCGCGTAACTTATAATTATGAACTGACTGTTTTTAAACTGTAGCGTGTCACTATACCAAAGATAATCTTTATTTACACATAGAAATCTTACAATTCAAATCTGGTAACCGTCCAAGAGATGTTATTACAGTGTGTGAATGTGTGGTAACCTAATTATTATAGAATTACATGTATTTGCAACGACAGCAATCTGATTGAAACACTGACATCGTGTTTGTCGATTTTATTAGCAAAATACAATTAATAGAAAGACGACCACTACATGAAAAAGTTCCTTTACTTGTGTTTTACTTTTACTTGTGTTCCTGTTACTGGTGAATCGCTTGTCTAGCTGTGTGTTGAACGCAAGTTGCAGCAACTCTCAAATTCCATGAAAGCCATGAACATATGGGGAAAACATGAGTTTTTGATGTCGCAACACGCAACGTCTTTAGCTGTATAATGGGCCTTCCTCTCTTTCTGCACAAAACCATACACGGCTGACTGGGTGACTACACTGGTCACAACACGCGTGAACGTAGTCAGGGGAGGTTTTCTTTCACTCGTCTAGTCACAAGAGGGCGCATGCGTATTACTAGTATACTGGGAGAAAAGCAGATTTCATCTGCACTCAAAGATTATTGTAACATATACAAATGCAAGAATCATCCGTTTGAACAGTGAATCAGAGAAGCGATATTAAGGTAGTATGCGCCTCGCGGAAAGTGAAATGCTTAAACTTTTGCTCAAACTTTCCTTGAGAAATATTTCAAACATTCTCTTTCAAAATCAAGAATAAAAATTGGGGGCGACCCTTCAAATTTAGTTACAGGAGAAACAAATAGCCCAAGATTTACCGATATTTTACATTCAAAATGGCTGCCATCCCTGTGTTAACTCTATGGAGGAAAATAAAATTTTCGAATTTCGAACGAAAAACTAAGCCGGTTTAAAGTTTTCTTACACCAACAGCTTTAAAATGAACCCCCACAAGTGGTAGATCAGAATAGAATTGTAAAAGTTTGAGAGTCCGAATGTCTGTCCCTGAGGCGCGTTCTGCTTTCATATTTCAATGTAGGCCCCCTAAACAAAACTGAAGTCGTCACGTACTGAGCATTTAATTTTTCATCATACAAAAATAAAAAAGTCCATGTAAACCATACACAGCAAAGAATTTTAAGAATTTGGCCATTTCGCACGCCTGTGTCTGGGGATTAACTTTACATGCGATATTTTCTTTTACAAAATATTGTTTACATTTCTCTCATAATTGTACGATTTGGTAAGAGTGGTTTAGAAAATGCCATTGCTGTATCTCGGGTATAGCGAATGTTGCCGCTGAACGCATGATCATGTCGTGAATTCCATGCATGGCCGCAACGGTTGGAATCCTCTACGTGTCAATTTTGAAAGAGTGTAATCCCGCCAGAAACTTGAACGACAAGGCGATAATTGACTTCTGGAAGAAATGTCCAGAATGGAACAATTTGGGACGGACCATTAGATCTTAGGAGGTGAGGGCCGGTGGTCACAATCAGATTGTGTTTTTATTACAAGTGTAATTTTTTATTTTTTTTCCAAGTGAGTCACGATGTGCTAATTTTGTTTTCTGAGTAAACCGTCTGATTTATCTTTTTTGCGTTCTGATTGTTTTTAATTTTGCAAACTAGTCTGAAGACTTTTCCCCTAATGTTCTGCTTTGAAAATCGGGTTTGTTTTACCACGGTAAGCCTCCCCAGATGTAATGGTCCATTCCTTAATACGTCACGTAAACCAGAGCTACGAGGCTGTGTGATGCTTTCTTCAGATACGTGACTCGAATCTCGTCGCAGTAGCGTTTCATAACCAAGAAACTTACCAAGTTAAATTACGTTTGCAGATTGTTGAAAAAATTCAAAAGAAAATGTAAAATATGTTCTCAACTTCAAAGGGGGCGGGTGTATGAATCATTGTTAAAAATTAAAAACGTTCTTTCGTGGGTGTAAATCAATTTATTAGGCACAGTACTGCTAAACCTAAATATGCAGCTGCCACTGTCTATAGGCTATATCAACAAAACAAAACAAAATATTGATATTCAGTTTGTCAATAACACCAAGTGCTGAAAAAAATATTGTGCTGAATTGACAATAAACGCCTCCTAGGTGGAGTCGTATCAGCTCGAGACCTGAATGTTCGGCGTTTGTGTCTTACTTGGTGTTCAACGGGTTAGTCAGTGTATTCCAAAACTAACCGTTGATATGATATACCCAGCCGTGCCGCGTTGTAGTTCACAAGCCTGGTATTAATCAAATTTATTACACTTTAAGCTGCCTTCCGTCCCAGTCATGAACTGTTAAAACAGTAAAGGATTCACAGGCGCTCCTTAGCTGGGTCGTCTGCTAAGTAGATCGATTTTCGGATCGATCTATTGATCCCGTAGTCGATATGCCCGCCACTGCAACCTAAATACTCACACACTGTAATAACATCTCTGGGACGGTGAGTATTTAGGTTGCAGTGGCGGGCATATCGACTACGGGATCAATAGATCGATCCAAAAATCGATCTACTTAGCAGACTACCCAGCTAAGGAGCGCCTGTGAAAGGATTGTATTTGCGAATCTGTCATAAAAAAAGAAAAAAAAGACTGTCCGTAGCCGAGAGATTGGAGATAGAACACTCGAGAATGAATAGAGAATAACAGTGATTATCGCTCAACTGTTAACGATATCGTAGTCCTGTGACTATATGTAATTTTTTTTCCTTTTTTGACCTACGATACATCTGTTCCTCCTGTTCCCAGTGTTAGCAAGGACCATGGGGGCGTCCTTGCAATTTCAGCGGAACACAACACTGATTAGTACAAAGTTAACGCAGACGAACTAGAAATAGTCCTGGAAATATGATATTAATTTCATGATTATGAAATATTGTGAACTGTTAATATTATCAATAAAACCGTTTTGGTATTGCATCAGGGTATGGCTTCCTTTCTATTAAGATATACTTGATAATATTACTGTGTTTGAATTATACTTGACAGAAGTCTGTGCTTCGTCCGATCCTCGTTCGCCTGTGCAAAAATGTGGGCGTAACGTCTTAAAGATGATGGTTCGTAGAGAGGTGAGCACTGAGCTAGGCAGAATGTTTGATATGTCACAGTCCCGCCACAAAATACAGCGGATGAATTCGGTGCTTTCTCGTGCATTGACGGACCCAGTACTCGGCTCGTTTATATACAATGCAGACGGGAAGATGATGTCGTAGTTTGCGATCTATCCTCCCATAAGCTGACGCCTACCAGCCATGCGATGTATAACGACATCATACGCAGTCAATTTTTGTCAGACTTTTGCCAAAATTTTGATAAAAAACTGTAGCCAATGAAATGTTGTGTTCATTTAGTCCAAAATTATCAAAAAAATACGGAAAAGTTCATAAAAATTGGTAAAATTTTGCACCAAAATTTTGGTGGGAAAAAATACAGCACCCATGAAAATCATGAAAATTAGATAACCCAAGAGGTGATTTTTGCACGCAGAGAGCTGAAGAACTAGAATCGCCCACGGCCGGTCCAGATCAACGGGCGCTAGTATGAGAAAGGGAACTTTTTACTTGTCAGGCCGTTTTTTTTTTTTCATGCTGATCAAAAGCAAAATATTTCGGTAGCTTGATATCAATGCCTGCCAGCCAAGGGAGTTTCAAAATGTCGACACGCGATGAAGAAATTTTCGCGTATACATGTGTGCACATAATGTAGCCCGAGCGTATATATTTCACAATGATATAATTTCGAACCTATTTATTCCGCGAAAAGCTGCAATGAAAATTGAAATCAATGCCGTAAAAAGTCGTAAAAAAAAACACAACAACGAAAACAACAAAACATTATTGACCAAAAACGTTACTTTGATGCAATCAAAGACTCATATTTGAAGCAACTGTGAAATCGCAGGTCCGACAATTTCCTGTATTCTAAATTTCATTGATGTGGTCCCATGAATTATCTGACACAGGCTGGGTTAGATCTCGCAGTATCTCTCGAGAGTTTGTGAGACATCATAGAGGAGAACGCCCGCAGAGCTGGCTGAGTCACCGTACAGTGATACTGATAGCTGGTACGAGGTCTGCTCAAAAAATAGCCTAGAACATTTAGCCCCAGCGTCTCATCTTTCGTTTTCGAATTTTGAGGAAGTCTTGGTTCCCAAGAAGTCTGACGGAGTTGTTTGGTAAAAAAGTCGCCATGAGGTTATCAGTTGGGTTTGTTTTGCTTCAGTGGGCAGTTTTAGGTAAGCATTTTGTCTTTCAACTTATTTGTGTTTTACAGCGTACATCCATCTGATCTGGGCGATTGCTAAATGTGTGACTACAGCGGCAGACGACAATATTTGGTCAACGTCACATTGGTAAATTTTGCGATGGTCAATTGGTCGTTTTAGGTAATCGTTTTGTCTTCTGCAACATTCTTTTTCAGGTTATTGTTCTGTCTCCCACAAACTTACTTGAAAACAATTTTTACTTTCATTGACATGTCCGTGTGTGTGACTTGTCAGGGCACAGCACAGACGACAAAATTTAGTTGGTTTGGTATATTATATACAGGCCAAAACAGGCTATTCTGTATATTCCTAGTTTATCGACACCATATCAAGAAACTGTGCGTGTTTGCAAGGAATATGATTTTCAAAACACACACACTAAAGCTGTGTTTCCGGATCGAATCGAGCAGCAATTTTATAACGTCCTTCTAGCTCTCAAATTTCAACGTTTGTCTCCAATATTCGCGCAAGGGCCCCTAGCGAAATACTTGCTTTTCTTACGGCTGGGATAATATATGAAAATGACGAACTCATTTATGTGTACATGTAGGAAGAAAGAAAATTTAATCCCCCCCCCCATGAGAAAATTTGTCACACCACGGGACGCGCGCGGGACGGTGGCGTAGCCGCTCCACTTTCTGTCAGACGGTCATTGCTCGACGACAGTATAAAATGATGGTATGTCGCGTAAATTACCTATTAACTAGCCTTAAATAGCCAACCATTTTATTAAAGTGATATTTTCATTGTCAAAATGTAACGTATAACTATTTTTAACCATATCATTTGAAGGGGGGGGGGGCGGTATTATTCGCACCGCGCCCAGCGCTGTTTTCTCACAAGTATTCTCCATTGTTGAGTTCCACGATGAAATTGAAGCCGCCTTTTCGCAGTGGTGCGGAGGGGCCGCCGATGAGGTTTTTTTGACTCAGGACGACTCCTGAACGCGTATTTGTCAGCATGCGAACCCATCTTTGTTTAGGGCGACTTGTAAATTATAACAAACAAACGATGGTATCAGACTTCACACAGACTGGAACAGCTGTCGACATACAAGTGACCTAATCTTTTAAACTTTCCCTTTCGCTGAAGAGAAAAATTGTCCCTGATGAAATTATTGACCATTACAATGTAACAACATTTATAGTGAAGTTGGGACATGTGGAATCAGATCAGTAAAGAAGACGGTTGTAGGTTTGCAGTTTCCGTTCTGGTTTGACACGGGATCAGGTCAATCAGTGTTTTCCAGTCGGTGCAGGCGTAACATAAACATGCCGTTCCCACTACCGTGCTACCGGACAAAATAACCACCCTCCAGGGCAGCTCCAAGTCTCAAACATTTATGGAAATCATAGCATTGGGCGGTAAATTGACACCGATACTCATTCCGTCGAGTGAGTTTTTACTCACTTTCTATCACATATTTGTACATAAATCATTTCAAGTGACTCATTTCATCATTGAGAGAAAACCAACCCGTTTTTCATCATGTATGATTACAACCGGAAAACTGGGATAAGGATTCCGGATCTAAAGAATAGGATGGCAATTGTGTAAATTAGGTTGGTTCTTTCTAATGCACACTGGTGCAATGCTTTTGTCTGTCTTTGTCGTCGAATCAGTTTGTACGTATATTCTTCTGTTATCAAATCAAAGTGTACAAACCAACATCTTTTTTAAACTACAGTTTTAAGAATCCATAAAAAACATAACATTAACAAACCCAGTCATAATCTTTTTATCCGACTTTGTTGAGGTCACAAGATGGAAGGTCTGTTTCCATCAACTGCAATCTTAGGCAAAGAGTCATTGCATGACATGGACTTATTGAATGTCAAGTTAATGGTGAGATTAAGAAATTCTAGCCACTTATTATTATCACTTGTTGTGAATAAAAATAATACTACTGTCAATCAGTATTCTCACAGAAACAGTCAAGTGTAAGGTGAGAGTGAACAGAAATAACAGAAAGTCCAGTTGTGTAGTTTGACTGTTCTGTGAGCTTTGGAATAATAATAATAATAATAATAATAATAATAATAATAATAATAATATTTTTATTGCTTGCTTGTAAATATAGGATTTACATCACATTTGTGGCAATAAAAGTGTGATACAAAAATAAGTTAAAATTTTCTTCAATAAAGATAAAGTATTACAGTATAATAATAGTAGCTAATAATAAATATAACTAGGTATTTCTTTGTTTATATAAAGTAAAAATATAATCTGCAAGTTGTTCATTAAAAGATAACTCTTGTTTTGTTAGTAGAGAAATAAGCTGATTTTCAGTATCGTCATTTGGGAAATTGATTTTACTGAAAAAGTACTTTCTTTGGACTTTGTATTTCTGACAGACTAATAAAAAGTGTGTTTCATCTTCAATACTGTTGGTGTTACACTGATTGCAGTATCTTTCAGTAATTGGAGTTTTGGAATAAGATTTTTGGAATATGTACGTGCCAGTTCTGAACTTTTCTGGAAGTGGGAACAGAAACTGCTCTTCACAACAATTTCCAACAAAAAGGGACATATAATAACCTTCCTTGATTTCTCTTTTTACTCTGAGTTGTTCCTCTTTCAAATCTTTTGTGCAGGGTAAATACTGTGACTAAAACACACAAGGATAGTCAGTGACTATTTCAAAAGAAGCGGAAAATTACTCACTTCCGCTAAAAGGTCAAAGGTTATCTGTCACATGTTGCTTTTACTATACTGCACATCACTTTTTCAAGTTTTTGCAGAAAACATGTGTAATTTTTGATAAAAATGAAAATACACTGTAAATTACTTACTCTTAGTAAGAAGGTTGACACTGTTTTCATAATTTATGTGCCTCAATGATTTATCAGAATATTATGTGACAAATTTGAAACATTATCCCAAGCAAAATATAAAACAAATGTTTGGTTTTTTTTATGTCTGCAATGGAAACTGGTTGTAATAAAATCAATTCCTTACACCATGATGACATTGGGAAAGAATTCCATGTGTCAGTGCCTATCAGAAGTGACTTACATTCTTTTTGATTTTTTAAGGCTACAGTAACAACAGAGTTGCAAGATAAAGTCGCCATTGATGGCAGTTGTAATAAGGTTTTCAGATAGGGCTTGTAGTAATGTCAATCAAAGCTGTAACTGGCATAGTTTGTCAACTCTGATGGTTTTATAATAGAAAAACGTTCAGGTAGTTTGTCTGATACTAAACATTTATTTTGTGGAAGGGTATTAATGTTCACGCCTGATAAATCCAATGCCATTGTTTGTGTATGTTGATTGTAATACTAAACTGGCTGGAAAACCCTATTGGATACAACATTAAACCTTTGGATCTGCTGATGGGATGAGACAATTTTTTACTCACAGTAATTTTTAGCTGCAGTACAGTAGCTCGAGGTTTTGCCTGGGTATTTGGGTCGGACGGCAAAACCAGTTCTGGTTTTGCCGTCCGACCCAAAAACCCAGGCAAAACCTCGAGCTACTGTACTGCCGCTAAGTAATTTTCAGACCGGGTATTTGCAGTCAGAGTATATATTTATTGGTCAGAACTCTACAATTTTCTACACTCTGTTCATGTGCTTGTTGCTTTTTTTTTGCAAAAGCTACAAGACTGAAAAAGAGTTTTCAGTGCTAAAAGTATTGCTAAATTGAAGTTCCCATACCAGTTGTTATCAATGCCACTTTCCTGCTAAAATAGTTTAAAAGTTTGGAAAAAAGCTTGTTTGCAGGAGTGTTCGCTCCCTTTCAATTGTCTGTCTGGCTGTGCCAGATCAAATTTCTGTAGTGGGATTCTGAAGACCTATGACCACAAGCAGGCACTGTCCCTCCAGGACAAAGTATGCAGCTTCCAGCAATGAGAAGAAAGTCACTATCATAAAACAAAGAGTGATTACAGTCTGCTGTTACTCAAAATAGCCCTGAATGAAGAACTCGTGTTCTGATGATCACATCTGTCTCTCTTCAGCCAGGCATTTCTATCCTGTAAAGTTTGGCATATTTTTTCCCCTAATTTCTGTCTGTTGTGAATAACAGTGGGATAAAAAGGAGCGTCATCATGGTCACGCTGTGTTTATATCAGTTCTGTCTTTTCTCTCTTTCAATCCCTCTGTCTTCATCCTGACTCCGGTTTTCAAACTGATGCTGAAATTTTGCAGTGTTTGTCAGATTTCTGACCAATTTGCCGTCCGTTGGTGGTCAGAACTGAACGCTTTCAAATTTTGTCAACAGGCTCCAAGGGATCAACTTATGTTTGTTTTATTTTTTGTGTTTCAAATAATGATGTGATTTTGGAACTTAGATATTGGGGCTTTATGTTGGGTCTAAACATCTCTTTTTCTGAATCTGTCAGTGTTGTACAGATAACTTGTGTTTAGTCATTACATTCCTTATACCATGTCTTCATACAGGCTTATATTGGTCGGTTGTGTGTCATTCATGTTTGTATGGAACATTTTCTTTTTGGAAAATTTTTTTGTTTAACATTCCTTTTCACAAATATTCTAAGAATCATGACAGTCATTCTAAATTTCTTAGTGTTTGATTTTCAGCTGTTTTTCACCTCATCTGTACATTGCAGAGACAGGCGCTTGTCTTGGGCTGTGACCCTGTTATTTTCTCCGAGCAGACCCAGGGTCATACATAGAGTGAGTTGACTGAAAGTGATTGCAGAGATATCATGGAAGTCTCACCATAATGTTTCAGTCAGAACTCATTGCTGAACACATATGTTAACCAATTTCATTCAATTTTCTAGACAGAACAACAGACCGTTGATGCACAAGTACTGCATTTTAAGAAATGGTCTAACCCTTCACCATCATGGTTTGTCCCAAATCCATTGTTTTCTATGGTAAAGTTGGACCTGTACACAGGGAACTGGGGGTGAAAGGGTTAAAATAAGTCATCAGAAATAATTGTACATGTTTTACAAACTACAAAAGAACTTTTGACTCTGGCATTTCATACCGTGTAGATTTGGGGTCAAATTTACCTATCAGCATTTAACCTTTTGAGTGCTATAATATTTCCCGCCAAAATTTTAGGGCAACATTTTACAAGTTTTTGTGAAATTTTCTGTAACTGTTTTGATAATTTTGGACCAAACAGACATTACATTTCATTGGCTACAGTTTTTTATCAAAATGTTGGCAAAAATCTAAAAAAATTTGACCGGGATTACATTTTATAAAGGTGACACAAATTGACTTTGGCCCTCGAAGGGAAGACATGGTACTCCTTTTTACAAAAACAGAGTGAATGAAAATGAATGAAACATTCTCATCGAGTCCCATCATGCCATGCTAATCAGAGGCAATCACTACCATATGCTGATATTGATTGGCTACTAGGCTATTTAACTGCCTCAGAGCTTGAGCCGTGGTATAAGACGCTTGATACACTCAGCGTTCAATATAATCACTCTCTTTGCATTGATAACTCCAAAACAGGTTTACATTGATGCAAGCTCAGTGAACAGAGTGGTAAAGATCAGAGTGAATTAGCTGTAAACAGATTTCAAATATTCTACTATTTCTAGTGCCTGCAGCAACACCAGAAGTTAGACTGTACAGTGTTATACATGACAGTGTGAGTGGTTTATGTCTTGTAACCAGCAGTAGGAAAAAGGTTATTCAATACTCAACAGTGAGGCCGGTATGGTTTTAGTTTGTAAGAAAACAAAGTCTAGTCTCCCACAGTGAGACGCTCACCTCAGGGCTGAAACTGACAAATCAGTTCCATGCTAGGGGTTAGGGTTATAGTGTTTGGCTATTCCAAGGTCATTGGAAACCACTGCCATGATATCTTGTAGTAGGTCAGTCTTTAAATACAGAATGGAAAAACTTCCATTGATAAACATTGCAAAATGCATGGCAGGGATGGTTTTGAATATGCTGCATAATCTACTCTTGTTTATATTTCTCAAGACTTTTTAAATAATAACATGTACAAGCGCATCAGTATTATATGATGAATCTGTCCTTGGAAACTTAATCCTTTTGTTTTTTTGTATTTTGGGTATTAGGTATCTGGGCAACTACAAAAATGTGCTTTTTTGGGTTGAAAACTTGGATGTCACTTATCTGTGAAGGCATTGCAGCCCTCTACTTACTGAGCTGATAGGTGTGGTTGGAAGATAAAAAAATGTATGAAAAGACTGTGATAATTAAGGCCAAGTATTGTTAACCATGATGCACCGGGTGGTTTACACACATGTGAATGCAATTGAAATAGGGCATTGTTAATCGATATGTCAATTGACTAGGACAGTCAAACAATATATCAGTCAATAGAATATAGCAATTGGCCAATATGATAATTTCTCATTGCAATTGAGCCTGATTTATTTGCAGTTGTGATTTCTTCCTTTTATCTGCCAGTTAAATGGAATGTTCAATTGTTAGCTCAAGTGACCTTGTGACTTCTCAACAAGGTCAAGACAATTTTATGGAGATATTTTCCAATAGAGATAATGTCAAATTTGATAAGAGAAAGAGTTTTGTACATCATCCGCAGTTGTCAATTCTCTTTTTACTTTAGGGTAGTATGCCCCTTGAAAATGAAAGATTTGCTCAAACTTTCCTCAATGAAACTTTCAACCATCCTTTTACCATATCAACAATAAAAGATTGGGGTCTCCTGACTTTTACTGATATTTGAACATCAAAATGGCAGCCATCCCTGTGTTTGAGCTCTATGGGAGAAAATACAATTTTCAATATTTTGAAAAACTAAGATGGTAAAAACTTTATATACTCCATAAGCTTTAAAATGAGCTGCCACAAGCTGTAAATCAGAAAAGAATTGTAAAACTGAGAGTCTGCATATCTCTCCCCGAGGCGCATTCTACCTTTAACTGTTTTTGATTTTCAAAGTATGCAAAATGAGATGCATTCAAGTGTCTACTTTCAGCTATCGTGTCATGTTTACTTTGACGAGTACTTGAAGTCTACAGAGCAAAACATGCATGAATTCCTCTGTCTTCATCTTGAGTCAATGTAGCTAGTGTAAAGTTAATCATCGGGATTGAACGCAAAGCATATACTTCAACAAAACCAACGTAACGGTGGTAAAAGACCAATGCATTGAATTATTGATATGTTTTGTAATGATGTACACCATTACAGATTTGATAAACACTAAAGGGCAAATAGTACATAGTACGCAAGATGGCAAAAGCCTGTACGAGGGAAAGCCGCCTGGTATACATACCACGGCAAGGCATTCACAATCCCTTTCAGCTCTATTCCTTGACAATATTCCCTAGAGAACAAAAAGCTGTGCAGCACCAGAAACTTTCCCTAGACTTACTGGGTCTACTCACATGTTTGATCTCAATCAATGAATGGGTTTAACAATGCCACATGTCAATCAATGATGGTCTCACAGCGAGCACTTTACAGTGGCAGACTGGGGAGAGTTTAAAAGGCAAAGAAAAGATAACAAAACCATAACTCTGATAAGTTTATAATCACTCGTAGTATGATTTATGCAGAAGCCTGTTTTCTATCAAAGATTAATTTGTACCTTTTTGGGCAATTTGAACTAGTAATTAGAATGAACTTTTATCCAGATATAAGACAATCAGGGAAGGAATGGGGAGTATTCACAAACTTTTGGTGTTTTTATTCCGACAAAGCCAGTATACAATTACTGGATCAGTGATTAGTTCAATCCACTCCAGTTAAAAAGGGTTGAGAATTAGTTCAGTTGTTTTCTTGTGAATGTAAATATAAGATAAGGGATAAGTTGAAACCATAACAGTTGATAAAAGGCTGAGAAATAGTTCACTGATCTTTGTGAAAGCGAGATCTTTAGTATGTGCAGATAATTTATCAGTAACACAAATCTGTTTGAATCGTTTCTGTCAGAAATGATAGGCTTCCCATCACCCAAAGATAGAAAATTGCCTTCTAAAGACTTGAGGCTTTGAAAACTTGTTTTGATATCATGTAGGTCATGGTATTGGTGGAGGTCATTCCGTGTGATATCTTTCTAAACATCTGTTACAATGGGAACAGATTTTATCACAGTTTACCAGTGAGATATAAATTAGCATCAGTCTCAAGTAACAGGAAAAAGGTCAAATGCTGCATGTCCTTTGGTTGTCCCCATGTCTGAGCTGAAGGCAGGGTTGTTTCACGTACTTCTCTGTACTTCACTAGAAGTCCATTAAATCGTTTATTTTTTGTTTTCCAATATGATTGCCGAATTTACAAACAGGTGAGAGGACTTATTTGACCGAATGACTATTCATTTAGGGGTTGACCATTTCATAACCTGGCTGCAGGAGGAGGGGTTCCTGAAGGTTAATGGGCTAGCATTATTTTTTTCACCTGATCCATTGTACATCTTTTCTACTCTCCCACCATATCAAGCCTTCTCTGGCTGATTTTTTTTCATTGACATTTGCTGGGAATCTTTTTTTTTCGAAAATCTTCCAGACCACCCCCAGGATATCAACTGGTCCACCCCTTAGCTCTTGTACTTGTCTTCTGATCATGAGTCTGACCAATCTAGAGTTGGCATATTTAATGCCAGTAAAAATGCAGGTTACTTATTCTAACTAAATATCAGAGAGGTATTTTCCTGAAAGTGGGATGCTGTCAAAGTTTGAAAACAATATGAAAATCTGTTTAAATGTAGAGGCTAGATCTTGTGTTATCATAGTTTTATATCATGACAGGATGTTGTTACTGCCATGTGATACTTATTTAGAGAACTTCTTGCTTGTGTTGTCCATGTGTAAGTAAATTTATGTTTCAGACAAATTCTACAGAAGATATATAGCTCTGTTGGTGGCACAGCTTGTAAAACTAACAGCATTTAGCAGCAGCTACTTATTTGGAGGTACAACTAGCACTACATATCTGCTTTATTCCAAGGCAAAACACACAAGTATTAAAACACTGAACTCTGATGTATACGATTTCTTTAAAAATTTGGTAGCAATGCATTTTGAGTGCTAACAAATAACACCAAGCATATTTTCAACTATAAGCTTACTCCTATTTCTGATCATCTGCTTTCCACACTGGTGGGAGGGAGGGAGGGAGGGAGGGAGGGAGGGGGAGAGAGAGAGAGAGAGAGAGAGAGAGAGAGAGAGAGAGAGAGAGAGAGAGAGAGCGCATTTAAAGTATTCTTGATAATTCAGTACTAAACTTTAAATGACAAATAGAAAGTTTCACATATCTAAGAATATTGATTATAGGTAGTATGCATGTTGAAAGTGAAACTTTTGCGTAACCCTTACCGAAATTTTAGGCCTCCCGCAAACTGTTACTGCAAATTTGCCGCAAGCTTTGCAGTAAATTTGCAGCAAACTATTTGCCGCAAATATGCGGGTGGTTCATTTTTCAGATGCAAATTAGGTTTCTTGTGAACTTGCTGCAAATATGCAGCAAACTCCCTGCCGCAACATTGCTGCAAACTCTTTGCAGCAAATTTGCGGCACAATCCTTGCAGCAAACTTGCGGCAAATTAATTTGAATGTTACTGAAAATTTGCCGCAAACTCCATAAGCTTACAGCAAACTATTTTATTTGCGCTGACCATTGTTTCTCGTGAAACTGGTATTTCAGAGTTTAGTTGGATAAAACACATCTTGTGCTGTCCACAGTCGGCCAATATATAAATATTATTTATCCAACTTAACTCTGAAATACCAGTTTCACGAGAAACAATGGTCAGCGCAAATAAAGTTATTATAAACAAAAAGATGACAGAGAAAAAAAGGTTAAATTCAATTGTGGTACAATTTATTTTATATGCCATGTTCATTTCATGCCACATAAGTGTCATGATCATGTCAAGATTTTCTTTTGACTTGAGAAGTTTCATGTAACATTAAATTACTGTCAAAGGCTGCGATTTGGCTTTCTGTTCTCTGAATTTCTTGTCCCTTTAGTGTACCAGCAATGGATTCTGAAAAATATAAATCGTTCAGGGAAGAGTGTAAGTCTTTACCGTTTGACCAAACATTGTAAATTTCATGAAAGAAATCCATAATTATTTGAAAATGAGACAAAATCAAGTTGAAAAATTGAAGCAGAAAATGCATAAATATTCATGATCGAAATTAAATTAATAATGATTAAAATGTTCGACAGCGGACGACTCGCCGTATGTTGTTTACATACACGACGTCGGCGACAATCTGCAAAAATCTCAGCACTTACTGTAAGCATGGAGGTAGTAGAGAAGGAGTCACAACTGAGATAATTAAATTTATTACTATTGTGCACCATTGGTTTAATCCCTTTAAGTCCATTGTTTAAAACCCCTTTCCCGCCATCTGCGTTGCCGACAGTACCTCCGCAACCGAACCGAGTGAAATTGACCTGGATTGCTGATGCGACTCACTTTCTCCACAGTGCTAATGGAGTAGTTTGTAAGGCAAACAGCGGCAAAACACATGGTCCCTTTGATCTCCGCCTAGTTGTGACTCCTTCTCTACTACCTGTACTACCTCCATGCTGTAAGTAACTGTTGTGAAACGAAAGTGAATTCAGTATGAATCAGTACTCACGAAAATTTATCTTTTGGTAAAGGTTGCAATACAACGATTACAGAACATAATTATAGCGATCGATGTAGAAACGAACGGTACATTGACTTACATTTCTGAACGGCTCGCAGACGCTGGACGATTCCCGGTCCGGTTGCAGGTCTCACCGTGTTGTGTGTAAATACCGTATTCAGAAAATATAGTCGGCATCTTTACTGCCGCTTGCGTTCACAAATTTAGAACTCCGCCTGTCCCTGGTACTGTATACACGTTTTTGCAACTATGTGATATCATTTGGCTGGCGATTCCATAGAAAGATCACAAAATTGTCCACTACAAAACTTGCTGATCACAAGTATGCAGCCGACACTGGCCGATGGTACTAAAATCTAACTTCGCGCCGATCAAGCCTCATGACGATAACGGAAGTGCGATCTATAAATATTACGCAATTAATAATGTAGTTTTTAAACGCTGGAATTGACTCTACAGCTGCACCAATCCGTTATATTTCATACTTAATATTTATTAGTTTAATGAAAATGGTTATTTTTATCATAGAAGGACTAAAAAGAGAGTAAAAATTCTTTCAGCACGAAGAATCAATATCAATGCGTGAACTGACCTTGATGAACCGTGACCGGAGAGTGTAAACATGTCGGCTGCTCGCAGCTGATACACAGGACGTGTTGTACGTTGGTGAAGTGGCGCATTGAATTTGCGTACAGCGACTCGGGACGGAGTGTAATCCTAAACCTCAAATTTGTGCTCGGCAATACAACTCTAACGCTGAAAACATGGACAAAGCCTTTTTAATACCCCGACCCATGTTATCAGAAGGCGAGATTTTGTCAGCGGCATCGATGGGACAGACTGTAAGCTGCAGTGCATTGTACGTACCGTATACATGTACTATATTGATGGGATGAATAGCTTGGAGCACAGCCACTACTCTGCTTGGAGGTAGTAGCGGAAACATTACTGTACAGATTTGCAGTAACAAAAGTCTACGACGTGTCCTTACAGACCATCATCAAACGCACATTTCGTTCGAAACTGTTTGCATTTTGGTATCATTCGCAGAAAATACAGGGTGTAACTTGCAAGACAGACAAGTCCCTGTTTCAAAAATTTGTTTCCCTAAAAATTCAGTTTTCGATCCAACCATAATTTACCCAACCAGATTGTCAAACGGCACTTTTATTACATCATGTCACTACAGTATATACTATAGATGCACTCTATATCCATGCAATGCTTTCACCAGCATAACTGAAGCTGTTCATTATCTAGCATTACCAGTTATTATAATTTAAAAGTGGATTGTCTGTTATGAAATAAAGGAACATAAAATATAATTTATAAATGAAAGATCAAGTTTATGTTGCTTACACATGACTGGTCAGGAAGTGCAACAGTACTCAGTGTGTAGTGTGTACTCCCTGGTAATGAAATAGTGGGAAATATGTCAATCATGTGTTGCTGCATATTTGCAGCAATAATCTGGTTTGCCGCAAATTTGCAGCAACTTAATCGTTTACCGCAAATTTGCTGCAAACTGACTTAAGGGTTTGCAGGAGGGTCACATCTACCTGCAAACTTCTGCAACTCCTTCCTGCAAGCTATATGCTTGCTGCATATTTGCAGCAAACTTACGGCAAATTTGCAGTAGAAATAATTTTCGGTAAGGGAAGCTTCCTCAATGAAAGTTTCCACCATTCTCATCAGAGTCATGTGCAAAGTTTGGTACTACAGAAACAAATTACCTGACATTTACTGATGAAAGTTTGTTGGAAAAGATTATTTTGACTGGCAATGCCAAACAACAGTTCAAACTTTACCATAAATACCATAAAAGAGGGAGAAAGGTACAAAGCTCCTGGTCAAAATGAAAAAAAAAATTGACTGAATTTAGGAAATTATGTACTCTGCAATTTGGAGAATTATTTGAAATGCTTGAACAATGCTTCACAAGCTTATAAACAAAAGTGAAAGTATAGGATCAATCTTGAACAGTAGTGACCCAATTCTGCTGGCAGGAATTGAGTGGTTTTTTTTGAGAAGACAATATTATTCTTGTGACTGTATCTATGAGACCTACAGCCTTTCTGTACACTTTGTAAATGCGTTTTAGCTGTTGTAATTTCTTGATATCAAATATGATTGATTTTCCTATCAAATGAGGAAATTTGCAGGACAATGACTCACAAGTTGGTTTGTTTTGATATATGAGTTTGGATGCATGCCATACAGGATGTATAGCTATGGAATCATGCTATGAAAATAACTGTCTTGTGTGCATGATCAGGGAAATTGTCTCAATGGATAAAACAAAATGTGGATAGCAATATCACTGTGAAGCAGTGATAAGCAATTGGTTTGGCCTAGCCAAGTATATCGCTAACAGGGGAAAGGTAATTAGGGACTGGTCAGTTTCTTCAGCTGGGAGGGGTGAATTAATGGGGGGGGTTTCACCCTGTTTTTACCTCGCGTGCGCATGCGCGCAGCGAGGTTATGGTTTAGGCATTTCTGTGTGTGTGTCTGTCTGTCTGTTAGCACGATATCTCAAAAACGGCTTGGCAGATTCCGATCACATTTCGCACACAATTGTTCTTCAAATTTGCAAGAACTGATTAGTTTTTGGTGGTTGTGCTTTGTGAATTTATCAAGTTATGAGTAAAAGAAAATTTGTGGCCTGTATAAGTCTATGGGACGCTAAATAAGTATGTTTGAGGGCGCTATACTAAAACATTTTACACAAAGTGATTTCTGAATTCAGTCACTCGGCCGCGCTGATCGCTAATCTTGAGTTTTGACTGTTGATGTCGTCGTGTCGACGTTTGACTTTAAGAATCGTGTGGGTTACTCTGGACATAGCGAACCAAAAGCTAGATTATCGAAGGTAAGCGTCATACAATGCATTTTTCTCTGAGAATGAGATGTAGAGTGACACTTTCAATCTTGTGTGTGTGTCAGCGAATTTATATTCCGGCATGGTTCCGCTGAGATCAGCATAATATTATGGCGACGTATTGACAGTCTGTGTCTTTTAAGTTGCTTTTCAAGATTGTATTAGCTACAGAACCAACAATGACAAATTTTTCATGAGATTTCCATGTTGGCATTGATGTTAAATCAGCAGCAGTAGGCTAGCTCCTGCGTACAATAGGTCTGCGTTTCCCGGCGGTACGGTGGTAGGCCGACGGCTTGTACCACACTGTCCACAGGACAGCACGTGGTAGAGGCCGTGTGCACAACCTGTACGCAGAGCTTCGAATACACTAGACAGAGTTCGTGTTTCCGTAAATTAGGCATTGAACTTGACAATATAGGCAATAACCAGAATCATCGACCATCGCCTGACAAGTGCACCATAGTCAGCTGTACATGAGTTGCGTGGCGTGGTGAGCAGGTTCCCATGGGTATTTATTTTTTGAAACGCGTACTTCAAAGGTCACGAACTCATTTTGCTGCTACACGGCGCGGCACAGATGATTGTATCGTTTTTGGGCGCATTGAGATACTGTGAAGTAGGTCAACTCGTTCTACATGGCAATTTTATGTGAAATATGCAGAATTTATACGCAAACGCGACCCCTGCCAGTCAAGAGCCTGCTCAGCCATTTGCACTTGCATCGACAGATATTGTTGGATCATAATTTTTCAAATGGTTTCTTTTCTTTTTTTCATTGCGTAATACAGTGGGGATAATGTCAAATTTAGATAAATTGGATTAATTTCGGGAATAAAAACAATGTAATGTCATAAAAGCCAATACCCAAGAAGTACTTTACAAAATGTGCACGCGAGGCAATTCAGTTCATATCTGGTTGACTTTGGTGACAGGGGGTTCACCATGTTTTTTGAAATGGCCAATGGAGGGTCAGTGTGTTTTTAGTCCCCACGGACACCGTCCGGGGGGACTTATAGGTTTGGTCATGTCCGTGCGTCTGTGCGTGCGTGCGTGCGTGCGTGCGTCCGTGTGTCCGTCCGTTCACGCAGATATCTCAGAGATGCCAGGAGCGATTTCATTCAAACTTGGTACAAGGATTACTTCATATGTCATACATATGCATGTCGATTTGTTTTGTGATACGATCCAATATGGCCGCCAGGCGGCCATTTTATTACGATTTTTTCATGTACAGAGCCATAACTCAGACATGTTTCAACCGATTTTATTCAAAGTTGGTACAAGGACATTGACCAATATCATAGATATGCACGTTAATTTGTTTTGTGATACGATCCAATATGGCTGCCGTGCGGCCATTTTGTTACGATTTTTTCATGTACAAAGCCATAACTCGGGCATATCTCAACCGATTTTATTCAAAGTTGGTACAAGGACATTGACCTATGTCGTACATGTGCATGTCAATTTGTTTTGTGATACGATCCAATATGGCTGCCAGGCGGCCATTTTATTACGATTTTTTCATGTACGGAGCCATTAAAGTCAGACAGGTTTCAACCCATTTTATTCAAAGTTGGTACAAGGACATTGACCAATGTCATAGATATGCACGTCAATTTGTTTTGTGATACAATCCAATATGGCTGCTGTGCGACCATTTTATTACGATTTTTTCATGTACTGAGCCATAACTCAGGCATATCTCAACGGATTTTATTCAAAGTTGGTACAAGGACATTGACCTATGTCATACATATGCACGTCGATTTGTTTTGTGATTCGATCCAATATGGCCGCCCGGCGGCCATTTTATTACGATTTTTTCATGTACAGAGCCACTAAAGTCAGACAGGTTTCAACCCATTTTATTCAAAATTGGTACAAGGACATTGACCAATGTCATAGATATGCACGTCAGTTTGTTTTGTGATAGAATCCAATATGGCTGCTGTGCGACCATTTTGTTACGATTTTTTCATGTACTGAGCCATAACTCAGGCATATCTCAACGGATTTTATTCAAAGTTGGTACAAGGACATTGACCTATGTCATACATGTGCACGTCGATTCGTTTTGTGATATGATCCAATAAATTAAATTAATTGCCAATTTGCATTTACATGATGAACTTTTGTTTTTAGGGTGAATGTCCGGAAGCACTGCATCAAACTTTATAAAATATGGTACCAGTGATAATTATTATTATTATTATTATTAATCTTTATTTAAACTCGATAACTCCATAGGTGAAACACCTCTTTTCGTGGAGGTTGAATAGACAAAAGAAAGTCATAATACACTTTACAGCACAAACATGAAAACACAAAAAACACAGAAGTACAGATATATAAAAAAAAACTACGAAAAGGCATCAGACAAGTAAGTATTATACAAAAAGTTGTTACAAGATTTCTTAAAACTAGCCAGTGACTCAGAGTCCCTCATTGATTTGGGGAGATTGTTATATTCATCCACACCCGCAACTGACAAGGTGTTCTGATAAAAAAGTGTACGTGCTTTGGGAACTTTAAGGAGGTTCTGATTGGAAGAACGAAGTGATCTGGAACGGATATAATTATTGAACATACTGGTTATGTAGTCAGGGGTTAGATTGTGAGTTGCTCTGTAAATTTGGGCCATACGGTTACAACGGAGTTTCAAGTTAATCTATCAGTGTTATGATAGGATGCAAAAATGTTTTGCAACATCCTGTTGATTAATTCCTAGTTGACTCATTTAATGACCTTTAGGATAGTGGCCTGCATTGGTTTTATGTTTTCATCACCATGGAACTCATTCTTGGCCATTGAGAGCCATCTGTATCAAAGTATTTTTATCACAGACCTAATTAATGAAGAGGATTCTATCCTCTCTGAGGACTTGTAATCAAAGTACCCATTAACATTAGTGGGGACTGTGTCATCAACGATGACTTGTTGAATTTCGACACAGGCTCATACTTGCCTAAAATGCATTTTGCCAGCCATAAATTTCATCATTCAGATGCATTTTCTGGTGTGCCTTTCGGGCGCATAACTTTAGTAATAATAAGATATATATATTTAGTGCCCCGTCCAAGCGTGAAACTTTAATATATCAGACATATATATATCAGAGATATCTGTATGTTTAAAATTTTTTGGCACGCCCTTTGGGCACGTTACTTTACAATATCAAACATATTCTTCAGCATGCCCCAGCTGCATGACTTTCATATATCAGATGTATATATCAGAGATATCTGGATGTTTAATATTTTTTGGTGCACCCTTCAGGTGCAGTATTTTAGTATATCAGAGATATATGTCAGAAATATCTTGATGTCTGTAAATTGAAAGTCTGTTTTGCAAAGTGTACTAATCAATATGAAATCTGCATATGAAAGGCATGACAAGTTACTGATACTTTTCTGTTTTCTCTATTAGAATTCAGTATTAGAAAGCAACATGCACTAACATTTCACATTCACATTTTTCTTACAACAATTCTGGACATCTGCTTATGCATAAAAAGTGTGGAACAGTTCTTTCAAAATACTGTCCTCAAACTTAATTATTGACTCTTTTAAGTTCCTATCTTACAACGTACATGACAATTTCATTAGAACAGAGAATGACAGAATGTTTAAAATATACCACCAAAATTATATACACACACACACACACTTAATTATTGAATTTATATTCCACCTTTTGTTTTCCCTTTGTTGCGTGCAGGTGGGGGGGGGGTCACCCTGTGTTTGAAAGTTGGAATAGGGGGAGGGGGTCAGCCACTTTTTGACATCAGCAAAAAATAACCCCCCCCCCCCCCCGAAGAAACTGACCAGCCCCTTACCAGTATACATAAGGAAAATGCAAGTAGTGAATGTGTATTTCACTGATGGAAATACAAATAGCTTGAGTTCACTGTCCAAAATTCAGCAATTGATTGAAATATGGGACAGAATTCCAATCACTAGAGTGGTAACTTCATTGTCCTCAATTCTTTAATTTTGGTCACCCTAAGTGATCAACAGTGATTCGATTCAATTTGCAACTGCACATATTGTTTAGAATCTGCAGATCCCTAATGGGCATTGCAACTACTTCCTACACTAAGGGTATATTGGTTTCATTGCCTAAATGCAGAAGAGTAATTTATTTCAATCACAAGCTGCATTACCCCAAACTTTTTTAATGTTTTGATAGAGTAAAATTATGCCTATATAATGGAAGTTATATTAGGCAGTTGGTGTGACATTCTGGATCAGTCAGAATCAGTGACAAAATTACACCACATAAATTCCATGTCAGACTAAATCAATCATCAGCGGGTCACCACATAGGAAAATGAACCTACATTCTTGCATGTTGAGAGAAGATTCTTATGTCCTATGGTGGCTAAATCTCTTCTTATGTTGAACATGTGGTTAATATGTTCATATAGCATGCAATGACCTTGACCAGAACTTCCCAGTCAAGTTGCAGGCCATAGTAATCAATCCCTTGCTTATTTGTGTTTTGTTGTTGCTATGATTTGCAGTAAGTCAGAAGCTAGCTGTGCAAGTGTCCCAGCAGTAACTCTGTGTCCCCAACTGGAAAAGATTAATCTTCTATTCCAAAATAAATTTTCTTCACAGAAAAGAACCAGAGTGCGAATTACAGTAAACACCACTGCATTTCATTCCAAAACCAGAAACAACTTTATATTTATGGTACAGTTCAATTGTAAGCAGCTTTGTCGCCTTGGTAATGTTTTCCCTTCCAAAACTTTAACCAATGTCATGTATTCTCATTAAATGAGAACTTGTGGTATGTACAGGGAAGATGGTGGCTTATAAGGTCAAACAGGGATATGTTTATTTACAACAGAATCTGTAGCAAACATTTCAAACAAAATATAAATTGTCGGCTTCTGTTTATTGTCACAATTTAGTTGTAAATATCACTGTCTTTTCTGCCTAGTATTCCTCAAACAGTAGTTGGACGTAACAATGGTTTTCTTGTAAAAGCACTCTTGAATAAACATAATTTTGTTATTGAAGTTTCCCTTTATAATAAATGAACTAATTAGTGCTGGTGTTATCATTTGAATTGTGATGGAATAAACCTTATTAATACAAATGATAAAATATAAGAAATAAATGCCTTTAACTTTAAGACACTGTTGGCTTATGACGTCACCTGCCTTTATCTTTTCAAAATGTTTCGATTCAAAGACATTTATCGGACAAATAGACTGATTCAATTTACTTGAAGTATATATATTATGTTAAGGATCTGATTGATTGATTGTCATATTTGATTTAGATAACTCAGATCAAAGTCAGTATTAATAAAGTTTACTTCCTCAGTTGTGATTTTTTCTAATAGTATAAGTAGGTCAACTTGAAACGGATGAATTCCTAAATTGTTAGACAACATAAAATTTCACTTTGATACCAAGACCCAATCAATATTTGTGAGGCTGTTAAATTTTAGATGACTCGGTTCCAGATATCACCTGACTGAAATATTTTGCCCTATACCTTGACAATTTACAAGTATTTTTTGTGCGTAGCCTCACACAAACAACACATTCAACTCTGATTTCTTTCAGCTGTTCCATCTCATGGAGAATGTTGAACAGCAGCAGTAGATGAAAACAAACCACAGCATTCCAGCAATAGCTCTTGAAATTTCAGAAAGTTCAACACCATCCCGTAAAGCATAGCAAATCCTACTGAATTTTATGAAGTGTGAGATTCCACTGTAAAGGGTGTCCCTTTTACAGGCTTGTGTGTGGTATGTCTTATCTTATCGTGACAAGCATATGCAGTCAGCCTGTATTTGACATTAAACTATTCTAAGAAGACAAGTTTAAACAAGTCAGCATTTTGGAATCAGGCAGTGATCTTTTAGCTTGATGGTTCATTGTAATCTTCCAGTATGATAAGTCTTCCTGAATCATATGTCCACTCTGACATATATGTAGTGTTGAAACCAAGTAGTATTGAGTTAATGTCATGTATATGTTGGGCAAACTTCAGCTACAAATGAATTGCAAGTTCCCTTAAAAAGTGAGAACTGTCAAGGTACTTTATTTTAGTTTGTACTTATGGAATGTAAATTGCATTAGTTTGCTATTGGCAAGTTCAAATATCTCTGTAATTTTGACAACTCTAGATTTCTTTTAAAATGATCGATACATGTGAATTAGTTTACCACGGTGAATAAGTTTATCAAGGCCATCTAGTAATAAGTGCTGTTATGTATAAGTAATAGGTAAGGAAATACATCCAATCAATGCTAATATTATTGCGTGAATCATCGAGTGTGTATAGATTCCAGTGAAACAAACATACTGTTAATTCTTAATTCTACTGGCATTAGGTTAGACATGTGAACAATATCCATTTGGGCCATTGACTATCCTAGATTGTTTTCCTGTGGTAAACCAGTTTGTTTCACTTGGTTGTTTAAAACTGCTTCTGTATGCCATGCGGACAATTGCACCCAAAATACTTCCATCATGCAGATCTAAAATTTTTGGATATGAGGCTGTTTTGGTTAATTATATATGAAATAAAAGTACATAACTTAAACCATTCTGATACTAAATTGGTTGTCTGCAGTCTGTACATTATTATGTCTACCTCGATCATAATTGGTACATTGCTATGTCATGTTGATTTATCAAAATGACAGGGGTTCAACTGTGTGATTCTTTTGAAAACAGGTCTGTAGCATGCTGGTTAGCTCCATACAAGTTACATTATGCATGCATGATTTGATTTGTCCACTTAACCAATAGCTATATCTTACAGAATATGCAAATAAACCAAGTATGTCATTCATTTTCATGATTGTGTAGACTTACACATTTTTTAACCAAACCAAGATAATTTCATCAGTACTTCTTTAATTATTTGTTCATATGCATTGAATAATTTCAGGCATGCCCCTTCTGAGAACTGTACAAGCAGCTGAACAGCATGCATGCACTTTGCTGCAGTACAGTAGCTCGAGGTTTTGCCTGGGTATTTGGGTTTTGCCGTCCGACCCAAATACCCAGGCAAAACCTCGAGCTACTGTACTGCAGCATGCATGCACTGACAATTTGAGATTGGAGGTCTGTTTGTCTTTAAGGAACAGTTCATGTTCCATGTTGGGTGAAAACAATATATATTTGTGTAACTTAACTCACTTAAGTCCACCCTATTCACATATGTGCCACTTAAAGTCTTCCTTTGACTATCTCCCGGTTGTTTCCAAAATATTGTCGTCAGTCTTTCTGTGAGCAATTGTGTGTCAAGAGGTTTATTTATAGTTGCCGGACTCCATTATCTCTGAATGGATTGGAGTCCATGTAAAAAGAGTTTATCAGCAATGTTATAGCCTGTTCTGTTTTGGAAGTGTTCCAGACATTACCTCATTGTGCAGTTCATAAAGGTTGTGTGATACAGACCCCATGCCATCTATTGATGGTGATCAGATCTGATAGGTGTGTCTGTTCCTTTTCAGCAGCCCATTCCATAATTTGTCAAACCAGGTACTGTAAGTGGGGGATGTGCAGTCATATTCCAAAGAAATTAATTTTGTGAATGACCGTGCATCGCTCTAGTAAAGATATTTTTATAGTACACTGTAACTCAGATGTTAGCTATCTGGATCATGAATTAACACATGTTACATTTAACCATAGTTTCATCTGCTTTGGGGATACTTTTTCAACCACAGTAATCAAGGCTTGAATACCTCTTTTGTTTTCTTTTAATGACAAACTATTAAAGTCTGCTACTGGTTAAGTGATTCTGAGAATGGAATAACATTTCCACGGAAATGGAAATGATGAGGGACATTAACAGAAGTTTGGTGGTAATTTACCGGTGCATTTAATTATCAACAGTCATGCATTTAGCATGTGTATGCTCAGAAAATTGAGATGAATGGGACGGTTTAAAATCAGTAACAAGATATAATATGTAAAGTACAGAAATCTATACATATATGGTTTACAGTAAAATTAGCATACATTAGCTGTTTTTCAGGTTTGTGCTTTAACAACTGTTTGATTGACCTATCACATACAAATTTTGCGACAATGCAGGCAGGGTGAAAAAATTGTGTGCTTGCATTTCACCATTTTTAGTATCTTGTGTTTCCCATGTACTTATTTCAGTGTTTTAAAGCTAGACATTATCAATTAATCATGTCAGTCAGTTTTTTAAGGTAAATTTACCGGTAGATATTGTTAATTTATCATCATGCAGCTGCTGCAAATTCAGTATTGAAGTTGCACAAAACGGTTGCTCTCAGTAATCAGGTTTACCAATGTATACATGTATATGCAAAGCATGAAATATGCTAATGAGACACTGTGTTTAATTATAGTATACTTTCATGGTGTCTATTTGGTGTAGACATGTTGCTGTTACATAATTTGCATTTGTGCCCAAAAAAACCATTTAACATCCACAAAATAAGTAATCCAGTGTCTCCAATGTCCAAAACTTCATGCTAAAATGAACTTATTTCTCATCCCTCATGCAACTCTTGCATTCAGTTAAAATCATTCAAGTGAAAAAAAGATCTTACCAAGACATCATACAATTTGCCAATGGTTTTAAATACATATCACAGTACCCTTTGAAAAGTTGAGCCACAAAATTTAGCACAATACTGAGAAGATATTAGTAATGGAGATATTAAAGTGAACAAATTCTGTTGACATTCTATAAATTGAAACATGACAAAGTGCTGTTAAAATCAGCCAAAAATCAGTCTTTAATGTCTCCCAAGTCACCAATTTTGTGCAGGGAAAATTTACATCTCTGCCGAGCCATTTAATCACATCTTTTCAACACAAAACTACTGGTTTAAGTGACAGTTTGTTTAATATCATGTTATATACAACTATTTGATGCAGAAGCACGAACTCTCACAGACTATTTTCATATTTACAGCAAATAAATGAGAGATAAGTTGTTATTCACTGCTCAACATCACATGTACAGATGTTTAGGGCGTGAATTTTCCACATGCAAGGAAACCACAGAACACATGTTGGCAACGTGAAATATCCCACCAACATCGGAATACTCCCGCAGTGGGTGTACCTGATCTCTGACCTGTGAACTTGGATGCCACTGTAAACACAGCTGGGTTTTACATTTTCGTCAGTGCAATTTTGTGAAAATGGGGTCAGTGCATTTATACGGCCGAGAAATTCACTAAAAACCTCTGCATACCAGTGGCTGTTGTCAATTTGTAACTATCCAGTAGCAAGTCACACCCCATTGAAATGACCTAGTAATGCATACCAGTAGTAGGCGACTGTCTAAATATATACCTTCTGGGCAGGACCATTTCCTGCCAAACTATTCTCAAGGAGAGGCCACTGTGGCTGCAACCATTAATTCTAAGGAGGGGTGTTCAAAAGTGAAAAATAGACGTGAGAACAAGAATTATAGAAAAAGGTTATCATGACGTTGTTTGAAACTACGTAACTCTCTGCTGACAAAAGTGTTAACTTCTTGGAAAAAGTTTTTTAAATATGTACAATCAGAGTAACCAAATTCTTAAAAAATTTGGAACATAAAATATATTATATTGGTAATTCATTATATTGACAGCACACCAGCTAAGATGTATCTGTGTATCCCTTATCCCTTATGCTGACACAAATGAAATTGGGTACAGTGTCAGGAAAAATTAGAGTAAACCATTAAATCATGCCGAATTGAAAAGGTCTGCCAAATACTTGATGTCGAGCCTTCCTTTATCACCATTTTTTGCTGTAAACGTTTTACAAATGTAGAAATGGTTAAAATGATCTTGCGACGGAGGTAGGTGTATAAACTACATGTACAAAAACAAATGATACTATGACAGATTAATACTTGCACCCAAAATTTCATTTATGATATTACCCATACACAAAGTGAATATTACGATGGATCCTTAGAAAATGTGCACCCATGCAAATCCAAGACATCCAACATTATTCTGCTAGACAATTTGAAATGCAATACTATTTTATTTCATTGCAGACAAGATGGTATGCAAGGCCACATAACTTTGATTTATTTCAAGGAATGATATTGTATACCCTTGTGCTAGAGAAGGGTCTACAAATTTCCACAACTGATATTCTTGAGTAAATATATCAAATACATTTGAAATTCCTCCATGAGATATTCTCTTTGTCGTGATTTGCAATTCGCATTCAAATTTGTTGACAGCTAGCAATTAATGAGAGAAATAGCAGTTCATTGTTATCATTGTTTCTCACATTGTGTCAAAAATTGGTCTAAGGGAGCGTTCAGTTATTATTGCCAGGGGTGGGCTGGCAAATTCTTCCTTTGCATCGGTCAAAATAAGTGAACCCCACTCTTTACCCATTGCACCAAAAAGTTGATGAGCCCCCCTTTTAAGATGACAAATATTTCATGACTCCCCCCACCCCTATGCAATTGCTAGAGTGAAGCTGCATACACAAACACCTCTTGACAAAAGGGGGGGATAGAATCCAAAATAAGACTCAATTTTTTTCAAATTACCCCACCTAACAAACTCACTCTGACTTGCTATAATTTTGAAATCCTCCTCAAAAAGGGATTATACAGAAATTACAGTTGGGTTGCATTTTTTGGGTGCAAGCATTTTTGAAGTATCATGAAATTTCATGCATGCCTTTTGGGGAGGGTAACTGTTTTTTGCACAACTAGTAGAAGGTCAAATGTGGCTGATACAGTGCTTTGTCCTAAAATATCAAATCATAATACATGGTAGTCTATTGTGCAAAATATTATCTTTTTCCCATAAAAATAATCTATATCTGTAAATTTATGTTTGATAATTCATGTAAATGTACTTTGCTTGCAATTGCGGTGAAAAAGTGCATGTACAAAAATTTGATTTTTTTATTTCATTGATAATGTTTATGCACTATACATGGTATTCTATGAGAAAACTATGTAATACTTTTTCAATACAAACTAGCAATATCTAAGCATTTGTAGATGTTTGATAATTGACACAAATGTACTTGATTGGAATAGGGTGGTTACAACTCCTATGTGTACAAAAAATTTTGATTTTGGAATTTCACCAAAAATGTTCATCCACTATACATGGGAGTCTATGATAAAATTGTGAATATTTTTTTTTTTCCAATGAAAAACTTGCTATACCTGTTGATATATAGACTTGGATAATTGACATAATTGTACTCGATTAGACTAAAGTGGTTACAAGTGGATGTGTGTGCAAGAAATTTGATTTTGGAATTTCACTGAAATGTTGATTCACTTTACATGGTAGTCTAAGAGGAAACTATGAACATTTTTTTCCTATACAAGACTAGCTAGCTAAATCTGTATATTCATAGATGTTTGGTAATTCCAATGTCCTTGATTAGACTAGGGTGGTTACAAATGAATGTGTGTGCACGAAATTTGATTTCTGAATTTCACTGAAATGTTGATTCACTATGTACTGGAGTGTATGAGAAAAAATGAAATTTTTTTTCCAATACTAACTAAACAGTACTTTAATAGATGTTTGACAATTGATAAATATGTACTTGGTTCAAATAGGGTATTTTAAAGTTCAGATATGGACAACAATTACGATAATGGAATTTTACCCGAAAGAATTATTTCACTTTTCATGGTAGTCTACAGGTAGCTATTCAATATTTTCCCTGACAAAACTTATTATATCTCTAATATGTAAGTAATAGGAATTGTTCATTGCCCTCAGCGAGCTCGATTTTCAAGAAAACAAGCCTCAGAGTTGCCAGGCAAGATGTTCATGTGACAGATAATTATACTTTTATTCAGTTTTACAGCTGAATGATATTTCAGAGAATGAAATCATGCAGCAAATCATTTCTATTTCCAAGAATATTTTTGAACACTGAAATTGCTTTTTGATGGGACAGATACTTATGAAAATCAAGTGACCCCCCCCCCCTCTGTGCTGTTTGAAAAATACATGACCCCCCTGGAGTTTTCAAATTTAATTAAAACACATACCCCTGGATTTTGCCAGCCCTCCCCAGGCTGTAATAACTGAACGCTCCCTTATAGCAAAGTTCCCAGGGATGACATCATCACATTGTCTTTATTTTGTAATCAAATTTACATGTTAGACTTGGGACTTTTTCAAATTTTCACTTGTTCAAATTTGTGAAAATATCTTATGGTTCCAAAACCTGATCTCACATGCATTTATTCCAACCTTGGCATCTGTTATTTTGAACCGTGGAATGTGAATATACTGACAGGGGTTGGGATTGAGTTAAGTGTCTCTGACTGTGTTGTCAGCTTCTCTGGCTTGGTGGTGTACATTGTGAGTTTGAGTCTGATCAAGCACACTGACATGTACTCGTTTAACCTTTCACCCCATGGTAACAGGCCCAACCCATTGTTTCTAATGGTGAGTGTGAACGTGTTCATATTCACAGGCAGTTGGGTTGAATAGGGTACACTTCCACTGTTGGTAACAGTACAATTGTGTGTTAAGTGAACCACTTTGAGGAACGTACCACTCCCATAACTCCAGTCTGAGTGTTCTCTTTGACTGAAAAATGATGAGACAAGAAAATTGCAGAGGATGACTTCAAGAAGTGAAAAGTTTGAAAGTCAGAGGGCGCACTGGTAAATAATCCATGTTCCATTTGGGTAATTCAAGTTGTTGTTCAATCTCATCATAGATTCCCCAGCCCAATAATGCACATGTCTTACATACAGAAATGGCACGCTAATTGGTAAGGATCCATCACAAGCCCAAGTATATCATACTGGAATGTTATACAGTCAGCATTGATAGTTTATATACCAAGTATTTAAAGAATATGACTGAAGACATGATGGAGTAAGTGCTGTTTATACTGCACAAGTAATGGAATGCAGAGTTCAGAGCATTATGTTACCACACTGGCAACAGCCGTATAGGAGAAAAAGACAGTCACACCTCCTACAGGGTCATCGGTCAGGAGGCCAGGATTTGTGTTTCACATAGTTGCTCCTTGAAGGACTTTTCACGCACATAATCAACTCTCTGTAATATGTCAAAGAAGGATAGTAAGCCATATTTTCATGTACATGGTCCACTCAGAAATTTGATTGAAAGATGTCAAGTCATGAGCCATTGAGCAAATGGTGACTCTAAGGTACATGCTAAAAACCCTGGAACATGCAGGTCAAAGACCACAATAGATATTGATTGTGTCTGTATGTATTGTGGATTTAGGACTGCAAAGTCGTATCGTCTTTTAGTTTGCATCGATGGACAATATTGAAGGGGTTTAGTGATTGTAGACTGTCAATAGCTGCTTGTGACATCGCGGCCTTCACTATGCATGATGTTGTAAATGGGAGAATGTAGGAACACCATTTCACAACTCATTTCAAATTTTTTAAGCTCCCATAGCCATATGTATATATGGCAATGGAAGCTATTCTTATAGGCTAGGGAAATGTCTGTATGTATGTATGTCTGTATGTCTGTATGTCTGTACGTCTGTATGTCTGTATGTCTGTATGTCTGTCCGTCAACATCAAAAACTCCAAAACCGCTGTACATTTCATCTTGATATTTGGTGTGCACATGGATGATGGGCTGTAGATGAGATTTTGTTCAAATGAAGTTGTCATTGCCAAAAATATGCAAATTAAGTGAAAAAATGTAAAAACAGTCAAAATTGAAAAACTCAATAACCACTGAGCAGATTACATGAAAAATTAGCATGTAAGTACTTTGGGCTGACATGAAATGATTGTGCACATCTTGGGTCAGTATCTTGGACTTGCTATTTTTCATGAATTTTTTTGTAATTTTCTCCCATTTTTGGTCAAAAAATCTGCTCTGAAACCACAAGTCCGATTGATTTGAAACTTGGTATGGAAGTGCATAGGAGTGACCTTTGCCAAATTTGGGCAAATCGTGGTGAAATTTGCATATTTTTAGTTTACACGTCCATAGACTCCCATGTATAAGGCAGATCTCCATAGACTCCCATGTATAAGGCCACGAAAAATAAAAATTAGTTTCTCATCGTATTCATATTGCAAAAAGGATGCAGTGACACAATTTTTAGTCCCCACAGATGAAGTCCAGTGAGCTTATAGATTGGGTCATGTCCGTCTGTTCGTCCATCCGTAAGTCCATCCGTTCACGCATATATCTCGGATATTTTGACAAAATGTCATGTGACCTTGATGACCTTTGATCTCAAATATACATATTTGTCCATAACTCAGTAACCACAAGTGCTACAGCCTTCATGTATGGTATGAGGGGACACCTTATGACGCCACATATTGTACCTCATTAATTATGCACATATCTAATTTTGACCGAGCCAATAGAGCTAGAGGTCTGATTTTTGGTATATAGGGATAACTTAGCAAAACAATTTTTTTGAAAAAATGTCACGTGACCTCGGTGACCTTTGACCTCAAATATACATATTTGTCCATAACTCAGTAACCACAAGTGCTACAGCCTTCATGTATGGTATGATGGGACACCTTATGACGCAACATATTGTACCTCATTAATTATGCACATATCTAATTTTGAGCGAGCCAATAGAGCTAGAGGTCTGATTTTTGGTATATAGGGATAACTTAGCAATACAATTTTTTTGACAAAATGTCACGTGACCTCGGTGACCTTTGACCTCAAATATACATATTTGTCCATAACTCAGTAACCACAAGTGCTACAGCCTTCATGTATGGTATGATGGGACACCTTATGACGCCACATATTGTACCTCATTAATTATGTGCATATCTCATTTTGAGCGAGCCAATAGAGCTAGAGGTCTGATTTTTGGTATATAGGGATAGCTTAGCAAAACAATTTTTTTGACAAAATGTCACGTGACCTCGGTGACCTTTGACCTCAAATATACATATTTGTCCATAACTCAGTAACCACAAGTGCTACACCCTTCATGTATGGTATGATGGGACAGCTTATGACGCCACATATTGTACCTCATTAATTATGCACATATCTAATTTTGAGCGAGCCAATAGAGCTAGAGGTCTGATTTTTGGTATGTAGGGATAACTTAGCAAAACAATTTTTTTGACAAAATGTCACGTGACCTCGGTGACCTTTGACCTCAAATATACATATTTTTCCATAACTCGGTAACCACAAGTGCTACACCCTTCATGTTTGGTATGATTGGACACCTTATGACGCAACATACTGTACCTTAATAATTATGTGCATATCTCATTCTGAGCGAGCCAATAGAGCTGGATGTCTGATTTTTGGTATATAGGGATAACTATAGGAGAGAAATTATTTGACCAAATGTCATGTGACCTCGATGACCTTTTACCTAAAATATATGTTTATGTCAATAAATAAGTAACCACAAGTGCTATGTCCTTTGTATTAGTAGGATGGGAGACCTTATGACAACACACGCTTTACCTCATTAATTATGTACACATCTAATTCTGGGCAAGCGAATAGAGCTAGAGATCTGATTTTTTGGCATATAGGGATTAATTAGCAATATAATTTTTTTTTCAAAATGTCATGTGACCTCGATGACCTTTGACCTTGATTATACATATATATGCATATTTCAGTAACCACAAGTTCTATACCCTCCAATTTTGATAGGATATTAGACCTTAAGATGTCACATCTTGTACCTCATTTATAATGCTCATATGTATTTCTTGGCTGGCCAATACTGCTAGAGGTCTGATCTTTTTTCCCGATTTAGAACCATAACTTAGACATGCCTCATGTGTTTCAAATTGGGAACAACGACATAGACCTATGTGCCCATAGATCTCAACATATACACTCCAGTGATACTTCTTAATGATTATATTTTCCTGCCCCATCAAGACTAATACTCCTATTACAAGTGGGGACTATGTCATTGTAAATGACTTGTTGAGTTAATGGTTGTATCACAGTATTCGATATATCTCATTCTGTATTTTTTCCATTTTATATTCTGAATAATTACATTAAACATATTTCACTGTCTCCAGTACATTTCATTTAAGTATTTTCACTTCATGCACTTTATCCCTTTCACACATGTTCAAATATCTGACCAGAGAACAAACACTAAATAGTCCAGGATGGGAGCTACAGTGTCATTGACGCTATTTTTTAAAGTAATGTATCAAAACTGACCCACTTGATCATGTTCGAGTCATAGAAATAGTAACTCTCACTTTTGTTCTGGTGGCTTGTTTAAATATTTATTTAACAAAAATAATACTTTGCTGTGTTTCCTCTGGCTTCTGAAATTTTTTAGTAAATTTACGAATTGGGTATCGAAACTTTTTGTAAATTTTGAAATTCATAATTAAGTAAAGTTAACCGTTCCAATACGGAATATCATTCAATCAAATTCAAATTAAGTACAACATGTGCTTAGACAGAACTATTTTGAGGTTTGGGGGCCTTGAGCTCTCAATCAACCAGCTGCTTTGCTTCCTTGCATTCGTATATTTACGAATCAACAATGAAAAAAATTAGTAAATCATCTAAAAAATTAGTTAATTTTACGAATTTGAGAGTGGCAGAGGAAATACAGTTTTGTTATGAAGACCAGTGCAATTAGAGTTGGTGCAGGTGATGGAGAGTTCTTTTCGTTGGAACCTTTGATAAACTGTTCAGGTCACTTTCCTTCTTGTAGAGAAAAGTGGTACACTTATACAGTACGTTGAACTTATAGGTTAATTTGCCCTGTTATGCTAAGTTCTGGGTAATGGTGCAATGCAACTGATTGATTAATTTATTGATTGAATTGAACTTTTAATGAACTTTGAACCACTTGGTGCTTCAAAGATGATGGTGCCATGACATACTCATAGGACAATTGATCTTTAAAGTTGTATGCACCTCAAAAGTGAAAGACTTAAACTATTCTTCTATGAAACTTGCAATGATATTTTTATACCAAATGAAGAACGACAAATTGCCTAACATTTACCAAGATTTGAAATCTCAAAGTGGTAGCTATCCCTGTTTTAACTCTGTGGGGAAAAAACTTTTTTCATTTTCAAAGAACCTTGGGCTGTGAAAATTTTCCTTACTCCAAAAGCTTCCAATTGTGAAAGTTGTAGAGTCGGAATACATGTCCCCACTGTGCATTCTACGCTAAGGCTGATTTGTTCTGTTATGCTTAGTTCTGGGTAATGGCACAATAATAACATACTGCAATTAAACTTCGATCTACCAGCTGAGAGCTTCAAAGGTGATGGTGCCATGACAAATTGCGATAGATCTTTTAAACCACCACGGGGTTCAAAGATGATGGCACAATGACACATTGCTAATGATCTCTGAACCACCAAGAGCTTCTGAGCAGCATCAACAGCTGTTAAAACTTGTACTATTCCAATGCTGCAAAAAAATAAGATGAAGGAGTCATTGAAAATATTGATCAAACATGCAAAGTGTGGGCTCAGTAACAGTAGGATTACACAGCTAGTATTCGAAGAATTTGTGTCTGTTACATGTACAGATATCATTTTAGGAATGTCTTTCATATCGGGTGTAATTCATAGATCACTTGTGGAAAAGAAAGATGAAAAACATACCAACACCATGATACATCGTTTTGTGACTAATATAATGTACATGCCTAACTATGATAAATAAACTGATCTTTTTTACATTGCACTATGATACCCCAGTATGTGGCAAGGAATCTGAAAAGAAAGCCCTGATTAGATGCAATTTATGTATCATCATGTTAGCACTTGCATGGAGACAAACAATAATATGGCTTTAAGTCACTAATGGCATTACAGTAGCATACATCTATAGTTACATTTTGTAGTATATCTGATAAAATGGTAAAAATCATACTTGCAAATGTGTCATATACATAATATTCAGAGCATGATAAATCAACTAAAAGAATGTAAAACTGTCAAAGAAGCCACCAAATCATATATACTACAACATTTGATTGTACTTTTGGCCCCTGAAGCTGAGTGTAGGCAGGGAAACTTGAAATAGTGGGGCTGACAGCACAGCTCTTTTTTGTTTTTGTTTGTATTGTGTTTGTCTCTATTGGTTGTCAGTTGAAATGTTCAGATGTATTAAATATTTGCTTACAAATTGTCATATGGATGGAGAACCCGCATACATTGAGTTTTTAATCACGTCGTTATTATCAATTTTACTCATAGGTATAATTTAAAATTTTTCAAACTTTAAAGTAACTCAGTACCCAGAACACAAAGAATCTATTGTCATTGTTTGCTCGGAGGAACAATGACTTTCAAATACCTTGACAACATAAACAATGTTCAGTTTACAAGATGGCGCAAAGATGCATGCAGCTTTAGCGATACATTTTCCTCAGTAAAGTATGACCACCTAGGCTAAACCTCATATGAAAACACTATCTTACCACTTTGAAATAATTACAAAATAACTGATAATGTAAATTTGCTTTAAGCCAAGTGATTTTCTCGATTTTTCATTCACTGGCATCTTAAAGTTTTCCTTACCATAAGTGAAGTGTTGGTGGCATGGCACACCGTGTGATTGACTTAACACCACATGAAAAAAGTACTGATGAAGAAAAAACATCCAAGGCAAAGTTACAAACTTTTCTGCTTTTGCCCAGAAAGTCTTAATTTGCTTTCTTGATCACAGTTGCCAATTCTAAATTGCCTACTGACTGACCTCAAAATTATTTCATCGATCACATGACCTATGTTAAGTTAGATGAACGTAGTTGATGGAATTTAAATTGAGTCTAGTCTTAGATTACACACATCTGATATGAAACAAGGTCAGAAAGTTACAGCCGTTTTATACAACTATGCAATCAGAATCACGCAAACCTTGTAATGGACAGCAAAATGTGTGGAGTAAGGAAGATAATTTGTGTTTTATGAAGTGATATTGTATATGATTGAGATAAATTTTACACTAAAGCTCCATCTGTGTAAAGGACATGATTTGCCAATATGCTCCAATTAACATCTCTGAGTGCAGTATCAGTTACTGGTAGCTTCCCAGAATAGTAAAATCTATAGTTAGCTGTATGCCAGTAAAAGACATGATGTTTAACTTTGCTTATGAGTACTCATGACTCATTCAACAAACTCCTTTAAGTAAACCTAAAATTTTGTATCAATAATGAAAATTAATTTAAGTCAAAAACATTATACTACTTTGGAAAATTAAATATTACATTTGAAATCGTTAATTTTGTTTTGTATTATGTATTCTGATTCTTAAATGCATGTGGCAGGGGTTAATTTAAGACTGACATTCAAAAAAGTGATAAAAATCATAATAAACAAAACTGAAATGACTCGTATTCAAAATGTAAGAACTTCATTGCCAAACAAAATTGTAATTTTATTCAGTAGTATTTAAAGAGCATAATGTGAAAATTTGAGCAAATTTAACACAGCCAGAGTGGAGTTAAATTATTTGAATGTTGAAAAACTGGAGAAAACAGAAGCAAGGAAATATTGTGATTGACGCATACACTTACATTTCTTTCTTACCCAAGTTATGACTGCTTGTCAAGCTGAAAGGTGAACTCTAGCAACATTTTAATCTTGACTTAACAAATCAATGAAAATTGAATGAATCTTTGCAAAAATATGATTTTGAGCAAAAATACGCTGTATTTGCTGCCACATCACCTTAAGTAAACCATGCAATATAATTTTGACAAGTCATCGTTGATGACACAGTCCCCACTTGTTAATAATGGGTACTTTGATTACATGTCCTCAGAGAGGATAGAGTCCTCTTCATTAGTTAGGTCTGTGATAAAAATACTTTGATACAGATGGCGCTCAATGGCCTTGAATGTGAGTTCCATAGTGATGAAAACATAAAACCAATGTAGGCTACCATCCTAAAGTTCATAAATGAGTCAACTAGGAATTAATCAACAGGATGTTGCAAAACATTTTTGCATACAATTCTAACACTTAACAGATTATCACTGGTACCATATTTCATAAAGTTTGATGCAGTATTTACAACACTATGAGATCAACATCTGTATCAAGTTTCATCACATTTGACATTGTATTAATTTGTGGCTATATCACCCTAATTAGGAAAGTTCATTGCTTATGCAATTACAAATTAATTAAAATGACACTGATAAATGTCTTTTTCAATGTTAAAGCAATGTGAGCTTAACATCGGTTAACATCTGTATAAAGTTTCATGAATTTGATGCAGTACATATTTCTTGACATATCAGCCTACTTACGAAACTTCAATAATTGACATGTTACTGCTACATGACGTGAAACAAATTGACGAGCATATGTATGAAATAGGTCAATGTCAACTTTGAATGATACTGGTGGAAATGTGTCTGAGTTATGGCTCTGTACATGAAAACATCGTAATAAAATGGCTGCCTACAGACCATATTGGATCGTATCACATAAAAAATCGACGTACATATGTATGACATAGGTCAATGTCCTTGTACCAACTTTGAATAAAATCGGTTGAGATATGCCTGAGTTTTAATGCCTCTGTATATGAAAAAATCATAACAAAATGGCCCACAGCAGCCATATTGGATTGTATCACAAAACAAATTGACGTGCATATCTATGACATTGGTCAATGTCCTTGTACCAACTTTGAATAAAATCGGTTGGGATATGCCTGAGTTATGCCTCTGCATATGAAAAAATTGTAATAAAATGGCCGCCTAGCGGCCATATTGGATTGTATCACAAAACAAATCGACGTGCATATCTATGAAATTGGTCAATGTCCTTGTACCAACGTTGAATAAAATCGGTTGAAACATGTCTCAGTTGTGGCTCTGTACATGAAAAAATCGTAATAAAATGGCCGCCTGGCGGCCATATTGGATCGTATCACAAAACAAATTGACGTGCATATCTATGACATTGGTCAATGTCCTTGTACCAACTTTGAATAAAATTGTTGAAACATGTCTGAGTTATGGCTCTGTACATGAAAAAATCGTAATAAAATGGCCGCCTGGCGGCCATATTGGATCGTATCACAAAAAAAATTGACGTGCATATCTATGACATTGGTCAATGTCCTTGTACCAACTTTGAATAAAATTGGTTGAAACATGTCTGAGTTATGGCTCTGTACATGAAAAAATTGTAATAAAATGGCCGCCTGGCGGCCATATTGGATCGTATCCCAAAACAAATCGACTTGCATCTGTATGACATATGAAGTAATCCTTGTACCAAGTTTGAGTGAAATTGCTTGTTGCATCTCTGAGATATCTGTGTGAACGGACGCACGCACGCACCACACGCACGCACGCACGCACGCACGGACATGACCAAACCTATAAGTCCCCCGGACGGTGTCCGTGGGGACTAATAAAAGAACCCTGTGTAACTGAAGTGCTACCCTGTTGTGTGTACCGTACAGAACTGTTAATTTCAGAAATGCAGACTGGAAAGATGAGGCTCCAGGCCATTGAATAATCCATAAATTTTTTTTGTCAGCAGCTTACTGCCAAGAACCAGCTATTATTCCTGGACCTTATAATGTGACTGAAGTTATAGGAAGCAATGCACGGCTGCAGTGTAGAGTGCAGAACCTAGGTATATATAGAGTGTCATGGGTTCGAGTAGAGTCAGCAGAAAGTAAGTAATCAATGTGTATAGACCTTTTCCAAGTTATCCCACAATGCATTGCTGTGGCTGTATCAAACGTCGTATACACACTCAAAACAACAAATCATACTGATTTTGTGTTGTACAATGGATTTTGATACAAGAATGACATGAATTAACACTGCCAAAATATGCCTTGTTTATTTTGTATCTATCGGTGACAAAAATATTTTGTCAGGGTGAAAATCTGCCATAGTGTTCTATGATTAACACACCCAGTGTTTACCCTATGGCTAAAAACTTCTATTAGTAATTTACGCTTTGTATACTCTAGCACACAATACATCATGGAAGCTGTAAAAGAACTATTTGAAAATCAGTTGAAAATTTTTTAACATGAATTATTGTTGTTGATGCATAATCTTCTTTCGATGTGAAGCTTTTTAGTTTTCTTTCGTTTGTATGTAATGGTATGTAACCCTCTTGTTTTGATAGTTTTAACAATAGGTGCTGACCCGTATTCTCCCGGTCAGACCAGATACCAGATAGTTGATGAAGAAAGTTGGGAGCTAGAAATTACAGACATTGGTGAAGATGATAGAGGGGAGTACCAGTGTCAAATCAACACAACGCCTAGAAAAACCTACACAGTATTTCTAGAAGTTGCTGGTTAGTACACCTAAAAGTTGCTTGTCAGGATAGTGTTTAGAAGCTGCTGGTTAAAATTTCTGTGGATATTCAAAAATATTAAAAATACTATGGACACAAGAACAAAGAAGTAGCTGATACTCAGAACAAAATCTGTAATCAAAGTCAAAATTTCCAACAGTGGTATATTTATATTCCTCAGCACCAATAATGGTCCATAATTTCTTCTTAGTATATACCATTGTATTTCAAAGTCCCTTTCTCAGTGTTGGTGTGTGCCTTTCTTCCCAGTTCCTGCAAGAATAAGTGCAATTGAACCAATCATGGTGCGCCACCTTGATGCTGATGATATGAAGAAGAGGATATTCAACGAGAGTGACAATGCCATCCTGTCATGTGTCACATCAGGTCGGCCCAAGCCGACAGTGACGTGGATCAGGCATGACGGTGAACTACCTGGAGGTGGTTCTAGTAAGGAAACTGACACGCTGTATTTCGACGATGTCCAGGAAGACAGTGCTGGCACATATGAGTGCACTGCGTCTAATGGTTATGGGAATATGGATTCACAAGAGATAGAATTAGTTGTACAGTGTGAGTATCTGATTGTAAAGAAATTCACATATTCGAAAAATACACTACACAGATACTCAAATTTTTTAGACAATTATCATGTGAGTATCAGTGTTTGACTTATGCAGACACATCATCCTGCAAAGCTAATAGCTATCAAGATTAAAATCCAGGCTTTGATGAGGGATACAAAAATCATAACCTTCCCTGATGCCTCTGTGTTGAAAAAAATTCATGAAACTCAGTGAAGATGTTAATTCTTTGAAGATATTTTGTATTCAAAGCTGAAGATGCTTAACACAAAATATTTATTTTCTCCTGTCACTTTTGAGAATCTCTGTCCCTGAAATAACGGCTGCTTAATTTAGACAAGCTAAATAAATATTTTACTTGTGAACTCAGAAGAAGGAATTCTCTCACCTACCATCGTAGATCTGAAGAGCGCCCCCATACAGGCACATACAAAGATGCCTTTGTTTTTTCAAGAACAGTCTGGTTTGCAAGTTAACCACATGCCTTCTTTGAATGCCAAAATCACTGGTGATATCGTTAATTACTGTGTAGAGTTTGAGTGCAGGAAAATTACTGTAAAATACTCAATATGTTCAGTATATATTTGTTACAAAAAATGTCCTATATCGTGGTGTTCCAGGGGTGCATTTCTGGATATTTCTCATGCTGATCATGTAAATATTAAATTACCTATATTCAAAATCTCTCTCCTTATGCCCTAGAAAGTATAAATATTTTGTCATCCTACAAATAGTAAAATTTCATCCTGCATAGAGCAAACCATTATTATTTAATTATTTATTTACTCATCTATTTAGTTTTCTGTTTATTTTTAGATTACCCACACTGACAGGTTCATGTCCAAATAATAAGTGGATAGCCAAAAACAATAATATATAAATGCAACAAAAGTAAACACAAACAAAAATGAATACAGATTAAGCAAATGAACAGTTTCCTCATCTGCAATCATCAAACAGTTTACAACATGTATATCTGTGACATTCCTGAAACTGTCAAAACTGTCTGACTTTTTTCAGTTACAAACAGTATAGTGGTATATATAGTATTTTGATGTTTTAATGTGTGATGATTGTGGCTTTCTAATGTGTATTTTAGACTCTTAATGGGTAATTGTGTGCTCAAACTAAGGATTCATATGGAAAGTTGAGTTCACTTTTATTCCATTCCAGATAAACCCAAAATTTCAGGACCTGTCAATGATCTGAGATTTGGTGCTGGTAGTAGTGTAAAGCTAAGGTGTATAGCCAACGCCAATCCTGATGCGACATTTGCTTGGTTTAAAGGCAATGTTACTCTCGCCAACTTTGTAGTGCAAGATCGTGTTAGTGAGTAAGTGTGAACAACTATATTGTATGAATAATTTATTTTAAGTTAGTTGCCCTTGGGATTGTGTTTTGGATATTGAAATTTATAATTGTTATGTTTTCTTGTTGCCTGCCTTTGTGATATGTCTTGAAACATGATACTTCAGTGCCATATTGCATTGACAAGTTTTCTCCACACAGATCTAGATGTAGCCAGATCGACAGATCTCGTCACATTGTAGCACCTGCCACATTGCCAGAGATATCACTCACATAGTGGCTGATGTTTCTTGCAAGTTAAGGTAGTATGCGCTTCGAATGTGAAAGACTTAAACTTTTGCTCAAACTTTCCTCAATGAAACTTTCAACCATTCTCTTACCAAATCAACAATAAAATTGCAGGTCACTGTACAAAGTTTGGAACTAGCGAAACAAATCACCTAACATTTTGTGATATTTGAAATTCAAAATGGCTGCCATTCCTGTGTTAATTCTATAGGGGAAAAAATTAAATTTTGGATTTTTGAAAAACTAAGCCAATGAAAGTTTTTCTTTCTCCAAGAGCTTTAAAAATGAACCCCCGCAAGTGATAGATCAGAAAAGAATTGTAAAAGTTTGAGAGTCCAACTATGTATCCCCGAGTCACGTTGTACCTTAAACTATTGACATAGTGTGTCGTCACTCATTGGTTAGAGTAACAATATATTTTTGCCTTTATTTTCTGACAGATATAACATTGACAGATTGGAACCTGAGAGAGATTATGGGGACTACAAATGTATAGCAACAAACGTGCTAGGAAGCAGTGTTCAAAGATATACAATATCTGGTAAGTAATGTTTTGATACTGTCAATATTGTGTATGAATAGATATCAGGTCAGTTATTTATATACATGCGTATCAAATGATATACAGTATTTGTCTTCATCATGATTATATATATCGGCTCAAAACATTTAAACTGTCCCTAGCTCTATGAACAGGTCTGCACTCACCATTGATAGCAATCAGTTTTGGCCCAGCCATGGAGGTGAAAGGGTTATTTGTTCAGCGTTGTTCTAATTATGTCACACACTTAGTAATCTCAGCAATGTTCAGTGTAATTATGTGTTTATGGCAGTATATATTTACCTCACAGTGAAAGACTTAAACTCTTAATCAAACTTTCCTCTTTGAAAAACATTCAACCATTCTCTTTCCAAATCAAGAATTAAAATCAGGGTTTGCCAAGGAAAGTTTGGTACTGGAGAGACAAATAACCCCATAACTGAAAGTGTCCTCATTACTTTTGCCTAAAATAGGATTGACTATTTGTTCAGTCAGCACTATAGTGGTGAAAGATAATTCATGTATTGATATTTTTCATTTAATTGTCTTTTATTTCAGGCAATCCTAAAAGTCCTACTATTACTAGTCATCCAAGGAGTGATAAGCGTACTGCGTACACACTAGAATGGCGTGCACCCCATCAGGGAGGTGGACCAATTCTTCAGTACGCCATGAAATATAGGAGATTTTCAGAAGAAGTAAGTGTGGATCAAACAGTATCATGTATGGAAACACAGTGTACTGTACATCTTTCACCTGTTAACATTGTATTTCAAAATCACCAATAAAAGTTCAGATCACTGTTCAAATTTGATACTATACGAAGACAAATTACCTTCAATTTACCAATATGTTAAAGTCAAAATGTGCCCCATCCATGTTGATTCTGTTTGGATAAACTAGAATCGGAATATCTAGGGCACATTCAACCTTAAACTATTTTCATAATATTCCATAATGAGTGGACTGGTGAAGACTGTCTGAGAGAGTCACTTAATACCATGAGAGAAATATGCTCTATAGGCAGTACAGCTTGATTATACACTTTCTCTAGTTTTTCATTTCAAAAACTATTCATTCAGAGTACTGTAAATGGAACAGAAGTAGTGTTTGGTGACTGGGTAGATGACACCTACACGCCGTCCTTTGGTCACTCATCGTTTGAAAAAACTCTGACAAACCTGGAAGGTGACAGCAAATTCAAGCTGAGACTTTGGGCGGTCAATGAGTATGGCAATGGAGACGTAGCAAAGTTTGAATTTGAAACATCCAAAGGTGAGAATAGAAATTTGGAAATCTCATGTCGAGATACTTATGTGACTTAACCTATGCCTCTTTTATTCACACATGTAATTGTCAGGCTATCTTGAAACCACTAATAAATATGTGCATGCTTAGGATTTGTTGCAGCTTACCTCAGATATATCCTTGGCTTGAAATGTACAGAAATGTTGTCTATTTGTTACGTAAACTTGAGGATGCTGAGTTTCTTGATCTAACTTTTTTCATATTTTTACTCAACAATAAAAGTTCATACAGCAGCTCACTGATGCATTATGGTAGTATGGTAATAAAATGACTGCATAGTTGCTGCCATTGCAGTCCCACAATGCTTGTGAGTGTGTCATCGTATGTCATTGCCCCAAGGTTCAATATTTGTAGTTCAGTCAAGATTTGCAATCAACAAATTTCATGAAAGTTACTAAAGATAATGTTGGAATATGAAAATAAATAAAAACGTGCCAATTTATTTTCATTCAGGAAAAAATATTTAGCAGCCATCTTGACTTGTGGCAAGGATCACCATCCTTACCCAAAGCTTAGGCTCTAGGTTGCAAGACTCAGCGTGCTGCCATACAATCACATGTAAACTCATTCCTTGGCAAATTTAAGGGGGTGCCACCAACAAGGCCATCAATGCCTGTGACAAAGAAATGTATCCAAAAAAATAATTTGTATCAAACAAAACAACGACTATGAACAGTGAATTGCTACTTTCGACTGAAATTACATTCCCGCTTTTACTCAGCTTGAACTTACTAGGCTCAGCCCTATCCGATCTTATGAATTTAGTTTTTTAGTTCCATATTCAAACAAAGTATTATTCGGTAACTTTCAAAACTTAACAAAGTAACATTAAGGTGCAAAGGATGCAACCTGATATTGTTTCTATTATATTTAATTGCCAAACATATTGTTTTATATACTCTGTGATAGTCTTACCGTCCAATTGCATTCTGTACAATAGTAGTTTCTACTATCAAGCAAATTTGTCTGCATGCTGTATTGAGAAGTGTAAAAGAAAGTGTTTTGATGTGATAGTGGAAAGTGGTGCAACAGGGAAAGAATAGGAATAAAAGTTCTTTAAAGTACATAAAATATTCCACCAAGGGTACTAGAGCTTTAATACACAATGAATGTGAATATAACTATTAAGCAATAATTCTCTTCCTCCAGGCAAAGCTTGGTACATTATGCAGTGCAAAGATTACGTGAGTCCCATTATTGCCGTGAGGGGGTACATTATTGCTCTTATTTTATAATTTTGGCAATGCCAGTGAATTTGTAGCTGTAGAGGACTTCTTGGGCCACAATGCTGAATAATTGGTACATTATCAGTTATAATTTAGGGGGATAATATACATCACAAATTTCACTGATTTTGACAAGGCTATCATATGTTACTCAGTAAAATGTGTATTGTTTAGTTGATAGAGTGACGCCAACGGTGAAGCCTGTTGTGACAACAGCGGCAAAGCCAGAGAAAAAGACAACAGAGGAGAAAAAGAAGAACCCTAGCACAAAATCATATCATAAACCAGGTAATCAATCACTGATCAGCCTTTCCATTCCATACAAGTGTGTGAAAGTCAAGTACAATAGATATACTCTGACTATTTCATATCTTGTGTTAGTGATGTGTATGTGCTGATGTGTGTTTATGTACAACATATACCATGTATGTAAAGTGAATGTGTATTTAATAGGTATGCAGGTGTTGGATGTCCAGTAAACTGACTAGAAAATTTTTGAGATCAACATGACCTACAATGATGACCTCTGGTTATATGCAAATGACTTGTACAGATTTTTAAGTTTTGACAAAATTGCAAACTTAGTAATCAAGCTTTGAAAGTGACTACTGATGACGCGACATGTATTGATATTTATCAGACAATATTGGACACATGAAATAAGACAGTATTGACATGAATTATTGAATACCTTGTGACTTTTATGAAGTTGTGTAAGTAGTTGGACCTTGATCTGTCTCATTTTAAGTGACAAATCAAGGAGATGTTACGCAACGTTTACAGACGTCATTAAGATAAATCACTAATCAAAACACAAGACAAAAGACAGACATTGTATAGACAGCCAGCATTGCACTCGAGTACAGGACATTGAATGGAACACTGAGATCTGACACTGCCACAGATAGACAAGACGTGTATACATTCTACTACCAGAGTAACTATCTCTGATGAGGATTTATTGTATTACGGTTTCACTACTCCTGTCAATAAACCCAATTCATACCAATATAATCGACACCCGTGTGAGGCGTGTAACAATTTCTGGAGGCACCGCTGGGATTGAATTGGAAACTGATCAGGATTAGCAAGACCTGCTACACAGTACGGACGGACTGCACAGTAAACTGTAAGTGTGATTTAATTGCTGTACCTTGAAAAGACAAGAACATCAAGATGGCAGATATGGAACAGATAGAGACTTTGCAAGAAAGTATTATGACAACAACTATGAAGATGACAATAGAACAGTTAGGTGAAGTCTTTAAGATACTGAAAATACCAGGCGAAGATAAGACAAAGAATGGGAAATTTGCAGCCCTGCTGGAGCTACACAAATTTATTGGTACTCCAGGAAACTGGAATGGTGATGCAGAAGATGGGGGATTGGCAATCATCACCGAATGGGAGAAGAACATCACAGAACTTGGAAAGAACCGTCAAACAGGTGAGGGAAATAATCCACCTCAAAATGGCGGCCAGCAAGAAAATTCTCAGGGAACCGCCCCTCAAAATGGCAACATCGTAGCTTCGGGTGTGGCCCCTGGGCAGTCACGTGATCAGCCAAAGCCCGCCAAATCTGTGTCCACTGTTGTACATACCAAAGACTTTAAGATTGAAGGTCAACTTGGGGAGCCAGAAGAGACTGATCCAATGATGGTTATAGACATAATTAATCAAATGGATGATGGTAGAAGTAAGGGTACAGTGACAAGGAAATTGTCAGAGCTGTATTGCAAGCTCTGCGCAAGACAGTAGAATTTGGGAACATATTTCGAAGTGACAGAAATGTGACCTATTCAAGAGACAAATGGGCTATTTTGGGAAGATGACATCAGGGATTCAGACCAGACCCAGCAGATACAGCAGCTGTACTAGCCTTGAAGGAAAGAAAACCCTCAACGGTAGGTGAACTGCGTAAACTGCTAGGATTCATCGGGTATTACCGACAATACATCAAAGACTTTTCCAGAATAGCCAAACCACTGTATGACTTACTGTCAGTTTCACCAGATGAGAGAGAAAATGACAGCATCAATGACAAGAAGAAACCCAAGGTTAAGAAAGCAGCAAAGGGTCAAGTACATTCCGCTCAACCCATGGTGTGGACCGATCGACACATGCAAATATTAGACAGCCTGATCACCTGTATAGTAGATGCATCTGTGATGGCCGACCCAGACTATGAGCAGCCGGATGTACTTCACACTGACGCTTTAAAAAGTGGAAAAATGGAATGCAAGAAGCATATAAATTAGCATCCCAGAATTCCAACAAGACAGCAGCGCGTGGAAAGAAGTACTACGACCAAAAAGCTCAAAGTACTGAACTCCAACCAGGTGACAGAGTGTTGGTACGAAATCTGACTGAAAGAGGCGGACCAGGCAAACTCCGATCATACTGGGAAGACAAAATCCACGTCGTGACAGAAAGAAAAGGTACAGACAGTCCTGTTTATGAGGTTAGACCAGAAACTGGCCAAGGAAGAATCAGAGTGCTACATCGCAATCTGCTCCTGCCCTGTGATGGACTACCTGTGGAAATAGAATCTCCAACAGCGCCTACATCAACCCGCCAGGTGAGAAGACGAAGTCGGAGACAGAGACCAGACAGCCAGCCAACTGAAGAAGTCAGTGAAAGTGACAGCAGCAACACCAGTGATGAAGATGAAAATTATCATTACTACATCACACGGCCTAGCAACACTGCATCAAATGATGAGAAGATAAACAAAGATAGAAACACAAGTGGATCAACCTGGAGACGTTACGCATCACCATTTAAATCCAGTTCTTACTTTCCAGCCAATCAAATCTCCTCCTATAGTGCATCTCCATGAAGAGCCAATAACGCAAGAGAGAGACAGCACTATAGCAGCAGATCACCAAACTGAGCTCCAAGTACAACCATCAAATGTACCTGAACGCTCACAAGGTGAGTCAACTGTTAATGTGCCAGATACAGACACATCAACCAGACGATATCCAGCCAGAGAGACCAGACCACCATCTATGTTAACTTATACATCGATGGGACAGCCTGAATATCACCGCATCGACCCACATGTCAACGTTGCCATGGTTACACCACCAGCAGCATCGCCAAGACAGCCAACGCCGATGTGGTACCCACCATATATGCCAGCGCAGCCTACACTATATCCGTGGATGATGCCAATGATGCAACCACAACCACTAGTGTATCCACATGGTATATATCTGACACCAAACAATGCACCAATCCATTGCTGAGGACACTGTATTAGACTGAATCTGACCTGGAATGAACTGTGAGGACCTGGACTGTTTATAAACAATTGATGACCTTGATTGACCCACTTGAAGTCTTAGTTCAATTACACTATTTGACTTGAACTCATGCAATTATTTGGACACTGTTTAATTGTTTCTAGCTATGCACTGCCAAAATACCAAATTCACTATCAAATTTGGATTTGCAACAGAACATTATGAAATTACTTGCAAAAGAATTTCAAAAACATTTGTAGACATTGCATTTTTGAACAATGGAACTCACTGAATAGACTTCTAATAGTATTGTTTACAAATGAGATGGACTCTGTGATACAAAGACACTGCCATGAAATTGAACACTGCCATGCAAATGCTGAGCAATGAACTCTTATTTTAAAAGAACTGCTCAGAAGACTTACAAATTGAACAGTATCTAACATTTTGCTTCTTTTTGGCAAATGTCTGGGACGACATTTATTTAAGGAGGGGAGAGTGTTGGATGTCCAGTAAACTGACTAGAAAATTTTTGAGATCAACATGACCTACAATGATGACCTCTGGTTATATGCAAATGACTTGTACAGATTTTAAGTTTTGACAAAATTGCAAACTTAGTAATCAAGCTTTGAAAGTGACTACTGATGACGCGACATGTATTGATATTTATCAGACAATATTGGACACATGAAATAAGACAGTATTGACATGAATTATTGAATACCTTGTGACTTTTATGAAGTTGTGTAAGTAGTTGGACCTTGATCTGTCTCATTTTAAGTGACAAATCAAGGAGATGTTACGCAACGTTTACAGACGTCATTAAGATAAATCACTAATCAAAACACAAGACAAAAGACAGACATTGTATAGACAGCCAGCATTGCACTCGAGTACAGGACATTGAAGGAAACAGACCTGACACTGCCACAGATAGACAAGACGTGTATACATTCTACTACCAGAGTAACTATCTCTGATGAGGATTTATTGTATTACGGTTTTCACTACTCCTGTCAATAAACCCAATTCATACCAATATAATCGACACCCGTGTGAGGCGTGTAACACAGGCGCATTGACACATAATATCTGTTACATAAGTTTCATGCGTCTCGCAACCTTCAGAATAACTTTTCCTTATGTCTTCACTCACATTTGTAAGGTTGGCATGTACTGGATAAATAATATTTCGGTGGTGACGATTTGAAACCAAGTCAGAGCGTTTGTTTCAAATATATATACACACGTACTGCATGCACTCCACTGTTAGTATATGTTTACACATTAACAGACCCATCTCTAATTTTCTCACAGTATTTGTAATTGTCTGTTCAAAGCCACCATGTGATTGGTCCGATATTTGTTCGTTTCAGTGACTCATCAAGTCAAGGACGGTGCATCTCCCAGGGCATGTCTCTCATTTGCTGCCATGGCAACAGTGATTCTCATACAGCTGTTCTTGTAGAAGATGTGGTAGAGCATAGATAACAAAGGAGTGGCTATTGGTGACCCGTGGTCAATGCACTTGAAATGACATGAAATCTGCAAATGAAATTTTGTCAAAATAGTTTAATATTTATCATTGTGCCTTAGATCTCAATGATCTTGTATAGTATTAGCCAATGTAAGAGACACTGTGTCTTAATGGTTCATCGGCTTCAATAGCTGTAACTTTAGATTTATTTTCCAGAATTTTTATTCTGTTTGCAATTTATCTTTTAATTCTTAATCCCAAAATCCTGTTGAAATGCCTGGCAATTTAACTTGTTGACACAACAACATTTCAATGTCCAATGTTTATGCAACAACTGTGTATTTGGTCCACTTACACTCCAAAATTAACATTCATGTTGTGAGCAATGATTTGTGTTCAAGTAAGCAGGCCTACGTTCATTTTTAATAGCACAAAGACTGGAAAAAAATTGTTATTTTTAGGGATAAAAATACTGGTAATGCAATCAAAAGTTATAGCTGTGTCCCATTAAGGGAATTAGGTCATCCCTGTGTAGTAAGAGTTGCTGATTTTCAGCTAGATGGCTACCCATAGACAGGTGCACTGTTAAGAATATGCAAATTGAGTGCCTTTGACATATTATAAGTAAACAAACCTTTTTTATATGGATATATGCAACTTTGTGGTGACTGGGTAATTAAAGTTTGGATATCAGCTTTGTAGGTTTTATCTGTAACGACGCAAATGGTTATTCAGCATAGTGGAAAGATGAAAGAGCCATTATCAACAGAACAGCTGAAGAAGACAAGAATGATATTTTTCAGCCATCAGAGACAAATCAACTGAGATACTGAACAACAATCCTCACAAACCATGATTGGCATAATTATGTCAGAGTTGTAAACACTCGACTGTATCAAATTATGCATCAACATAATTTGAGTATATGACTGGTTTTCAGAATAAATTGAATCTCTTTTTCAAAGATGATCAAAGAAGCAACTCTTTTCCCTGTTAGTAGTGTATTGACTCGTGCTCCCAGTATTTTTCAAAGTGCCATTTCTCCAATAATACATGCTCAGGCAAAACAATAATATCAAACAACGATTTTGTCGCTTTTAAAAAACAAAAATCTCCCTCAGTAAACAAGACTAAGTGTCATTCACTCGTAGCTGTTTGTTATTGATGATCGAGCTGTACTAGTTCCAATGTTGGTTACCAAGGTGACAGCTAAATACTGTAAAGCTTATTAATCTCTGACCCCACATCTGTGAAAAGTGAAATTTTTGTTGTATTGCTCCACTAGACTCTAACACCTAGCTGTTGTCCCATGGATTGGTATAATGCGGCCTGTTATCTCTGAAGTAAGCCTCATTTATACCTCCAACTTGCCGAGCTGGGGTAAATCAGAGCAAGAGTCAGGGCTTCACTGCATATACCAGCTTGCAAGTGCATGAATGGCTGTTGTTTTATAGCATTCAATATGCCAATGTTTATAAAATAAACTCAGCGACACCATGCACATGTATCGGTAATTAAAAAGCCTGGTAATGAATCGCCACAGGTACCTGAAACACCGTGAAATGTTAGATTCAACGATCTGTGTATTATCACCAGCAATATAGCTACACATTCATGTACCTAAATGTCCAGTGATGTACAGGTATATTTTATCACACAATCATAGTCATTGTCTGATGTTAGGTATCTGAACTAGTAACCTTTAAAAGTCATCATGAGTACATGATCAAATCCTTGATGCGTAAAAGAAAAAATCCTTGATACACAAATCATTTATATTTTTATTGAACAAAAGAATTAATCTGAGCATATCTGGGACATTTATTCACTCTGTCACTGTATATAAGATTCGGAAACTAGCAGTGTTTTTTAACCTTGTGAGTTTCGCCGCATACGTAGGAAAACTTACTAACATTTAGCAAAGCTTAATATAATTAAAGAAGTTTTACATAGCATAACATAACTTTGTAATTTAGATAACTTAATCAAAATTGATAAATTTTCTGTGTTCAAAGTGCCTAGCTATTATCACTGTGCCTTCACGTTATTTATAAAAAGATTGCTGGAATTGGGATATCTTTGAGTCAATCATGGAAGACAAAATCTTTTACCAAGTTTGTTGATTTTCACTGGTATGTTACAGCGTTTTTATTTTCGTGAATCAAACATGAATACCCACTTATCTATTTTAGATTTCAGATATTTTTTTTAATTTGATGATTGTTACCAGTTAGTAACAATGGAAAAGAAAACTGTTTACCAGTCAGTAACGATGGAAAAGAAAACTAATGTAAAATAATGTATTTACAGGCACATATATACGTTAGTTTATTGTGCGTACTTCTAGTGCATTTTTCAAATTTCCAGGCTTATGTAATCAAATCTGACCATGATGACAATGCAAAAACTCAGTGAGACATTCAAAATAAATGACTTTGTGTCATGGGTTTGACCTGTGAAATGTTTAAAATTAAAGTTTTTGTGAAATGTAATGTTGGTTGCCATTTTTAGCTTTCTTTCTTATTTCAGTCGACTTTTCACCAATCTTTTGAATTTTTGATTCCACATAACACACAATTTGGTGTTTATAGAAGTGTCCTGTTCTGTTCTGTCAGACTGAAATCAGCCTGACTTTAGAAAATAAATAGGATGTTGCTACAGTGTCCCGACATATCAACATTCAAAGTGCTAATTCATTTCTGCTTCACCGTAAGTCTTCATCCAATACCACAAGTCACCAAGACTTTGTGTCTCAGTGATTCAGGTATTGAAAATGTATGGTAATCTCGTACAGACATGTTTTCTGTATTTGTTACTGAACCAAGGTTATCATATATGTGATGAGATGTGGCATGCCTACATGCATTATTGACGGTGTAATTAACTGTCATGTATTCCAGTGGGGTACTCCCATAGAAAGGTGTATGGGACATTTGCTGACTCAGCGTGAAGGAAATTTTTGATATGAGGGAGAATGCTGGTAAATATCCCAAATTTGTCAAGAAAATCTGTAACAAATGGTCCTATTTTTGGTATATTCATTGGTAGATATATTCAACTAGGATGGCACAACACTGTTTGAAAATATTGGGAGTACCCCACTGCTGCATAGTATGGCATCTCTCATACCAATTGTCATGTCAAATGTCATCATTCTTGGTTCCTGACATGTTTCTTACTTGATTGGTGCAAATCCAAGAAATGGAACTTATTCATCTGGTCTCAATCTCAATTCAGCAGTTTCAAAATCATATTGCTTGATCGACATGTTTAAATATATTGCACAGTTTTAGAGACACCACAAAATTAACGTAATGGCCATGTTTTTTTATCACATGTGTAATATATATATCTTACAGTCACCCAGTTGTACTTATACCGTAGACTGTTGATCATAAAAGCTAATGCATGAGTAATGTAATTTCTGCGTTTAGGGGAAAGGGAACAGACCTGTTTTATATATGAGCCAATATCGCAATACAGAATTTGCTGTGGTTGTTCGGAAATCACTTTCACATTAAGCAGTTTGGGAGCGGGAGGGCGCTCTAATACAAAGAAATTAAGTTTCTCTTGTGTAAACTTTTATGATTGACAGTCCCTAAGTACATTGCCTTACTTGTAATTGTGAAACTACTCTGGTAATTTAACAGTAGTTAAAAGACAAATATCTGTATACTCAAGAAATGCATATGGTTCTTTTACTTAAAACTAATTATACATGATTTTCTTCGTTTCAAATTTATTCATTTAGTTACATTTGAATATTTGAACGCTTGCCATATTTGCATTTATTAATTTCTTGTTATAATGATGTTATGATATGTTTTGTGTTACAAAAACAAAGAAGTATTAAATGTGAATGAAAGGTTTTATGATGATTTTTTGTACCTGGCCATGTTTGCAACACAAGCTTATTTTGTAAATGTTTAGCATTCAGGTGTATAGTGCATCACAGATTACATTGCTCTATAGAATGCATAGTCAAGAATCTCGAAAAAACAATTATGTGTACTGATTAAGGTTAGTTCGCACCTCGAAAATAAAAAATGTAAACGTTTTCTCAAACTTTCCACAAGCAGACTTTCAGCCATTCTCTTTCAAAGTCAAGAATAAAAATCAGAGGTCACCATGCAAATTTCAGTATCAGAGACAAAAATTGCCCAACATTTCATGTCATTTGCAATTTATAACTGCTGCCATATTCCCTGTGTTATCTCATAGACCTTAAAAACGTGTTCTATATGAGGAAAAACAAAAGCCCCAATTTTGACACCACTGAGATGTTGAAGCTTCAAAATGAACCTACACAGGTGGTAGGTCGAAGGAATTTTGTGAAAATGTCTGTCACTGTTCGAGGCGCATTCTACCTTAATTTGTTACTAATTTATCTTGTTGAATGTAATTAACAAATCAGAGTATCCAGCAGATTTGCTTTGCAATTAAAATGTTATTTGTAAATTTCCAAAGTGAATGTCTATGATGGTCTTCTTTCTGGCCGTAATCAAACAACTTTTATACATACTGTGCCTCTATTGCCATTCTCCTGTAGAGTACTAATATGAACCCGTATTTTAACATGTTAAATTGTAGTGGTCGTCGGAACAGCGCAAAGGTTGCCAGGGACTCCTACGACCAATATAAACACTGTATCCAAGCTACGTTGGTGATTGATGAAAGATAAAACGTTTGTCTTAATGTACATCGTAAAATTTAAATGTTCCAGCTATTTTGACATGCATCTACATATGAAATACCTTTTTATAAACAAGAAAGTTGCACATGCGCAGTTCCTACGACCACTTCCCTTTATACGAATTATATTTTCACTGTAACCAGAACTGCTTACAGTTAGGCGTGCATTGTTATGTTCGTATACATTTGAGCGAACAGAACTTATGACACTATAAGAAATGTCGTTCGTAATCAGTACCAAAATTGTGTTGTTTGCCTTAAGTTTTTAGGGATTGCACTTTAAAAAAAAGGTACAATTTTACCAAAAGCAAACAAACTAACGATCGCATTGAAAATTTGTGTTCTGCCACCGACATCTCAGTTTCATCGTTCACGGTTCCTTACCGCGTTGCATGTCATCTATGCAGCTGAAGTGAAGAACGGTTGTTGTCGATTGTGCATCATGACAGAACCGCTAGACGACAAGATTTCTGTTGACGAATTTTAATATCTGGGTGATGACATGTAAATATTATAATTTTACTTTGCTTTAATTGCTCAAAGGGAGTGCGGTAAGGCAAAAATTACAAAACTCAGAGTTGCAAACTTCAACAAACACTTGAAGCTGCTGCTGGGGTAGAAACTAAAGTACAAGAAATAAATTTCACAAGATAGGTTGTCTTTGTGAGTAAATTATATATACATTAACTTTTGAAAGTGTGCCACAACCCTCCAGTGAAATGGAATGGCCAAAGAGCGGGATAATAATGCGTTTTTGTCAGTCAATGCCATGAAACTGGGTGTGGAAATAATGAAAACATATCGATGTATAACAAAATGTCTTAACATTACTCCTAAATCTTGATTTGTATCAACTTTTTGATGTCTACTTTCCAGAGCTTTGTTGTTTAGGCCTGACCATACACCAATTTTGGCTCGGCACCATGACAAATTACACAGTACTGACATACATGCCTTAAAAGGGTCGGGTTATTTGTCAGCTTTATCAAGAAGCAAATTGACCAACTTGTGTATTTCCTTCGGTGTAACCATTTAAAGATCACCATCTTTTATACAGGCTAGACATTTTCTCAAAACTCCCTGTATTACCATGTCAAGTATATCATCACATATGATTCGTCTTCGCACTGTTACCTACAACATTAAAGGGAAAAGGTCGTCGGAACTGCGCCTGTGCGAGTTTCTTGTTTACAAACAAGGTATTTCGTGCACGATATCTAGATGCACCTCATCATCATAGCTGCAACATTTAAATTATACGATGTAGATTATGACAGATAGACATGTTTTAGCTTTCATCAATCACTATCGTACCTTGGATACAGTGTTTACACTGGTCGTATGGGTCCCATACGACCTTTGAGCGCTGTCCCAACGACTGTAAGCTTAGGCCAAATAAAAAAATATGTGCTGTTCCGATTACATGGTTTTCAAAAATAGGGTAGGTAGGTAGGGAATTTTTTCATTTTTTTATTTCTCAATGTGCATTTTGTAGGCGTTCAAACAAACTACCAGTGAACAATTTCCTCATGAAACGCACTCAAATTGAATACCAATATTCATCAGTAGAATTGAAGTGTGTGGTTTATTAGACTGCCATGGAAATTGATATGGCTGAATAACAATTCTTTGACAGGAAAGTGAACTATTATTATCCTCAGCTTTTTGCAGTCACTCGCAAGAAAAACGCACATACTTTATGTTCAAGTTGTTTGTAGCCTCGCCAACCTGTATATTTGTCTGCTGTACTTCCAACCACGGCCCAGCAGCATCACTGGCACATTCAACTCGAATAGAGTACATTTCACATTCAGAAAAACCTGGATGGTGTTCCTCCAAAATTTCTTCGAATGTTCGGTTCTGTTTAACAGAAGACAAAATCGACCTTTCTTCGCCATGATCGCATTTGCAAAACAAAATTGAGTACACGTTATGTCCATCGCGAGTCACCATTTTGTTTGAGACGAGGCCTGCTTTAAGTAGGGTACCAGGCCCTTTTTTTTCTTGGTTAAACTTACTTGAATTGTATGTTTTCTTGAAGATCTTGTCTCAGGATTCAAAAAACTGTTTGAATGATAGTTCTATCTTGTCTACTTCCAGGGTTATGATTTTTTTTAGAATTAAAATATGCTCGATTTTTTTGACAAATGGTCAAAAAATTTCAACATATGGCTAAGAGTCATTTTGTGGGTATCCCTATGAAAAAATATATTGTTGTATAATAATGTGACGTAGCCACTCGATAGTTAATACTATATGATATTTTATGACTTGAATTTAGTTTGTATGACTGACAGTGAATGACCGACAGTGACCTATAGTAACCCTTCTGCACGTGGTGCATCGTGAGAATGATTCCCTTGTTTATTTTCGTGACCTTTGATGTAACCGTTCATCCGTCTTTAGTGAACGTATTGTTTTGACAACATGTTTAAGTCATTAAAGCGCAGTGGTCGTCGCGCTGCGCGTGCGTGATTTTTTTGTTGATAAACATAAATTTTTGTAAACATAAGTCTTCTCAACTTCAATAGGAGTGAGATGGGAGCAGTCCCCCACTTTGTTAAGGCCTTTGTAAGACTCAACATCATGCAATAGTAAAATATTAAGATCGGAAACGAACTTCAGTGGTGTATTTCTATCTATAAACTCGTGTAGAGCTACGAACATTGGGACACTACACTCAGCACATTATGTCGCTGAGTTTACTGCACGCAGACACAGTGAACAAAAAGGTTTGGTCGCGCGCGTTCACGCTGGTTGTACACAATGCTATGTACAGTACAGTGAAAATACATAACTAAAATGATCAACATTGCCTATAGGCCTATATGTAGACCAGCAACAAGCACAATGCCTAACACAAAAGTTACGCTCAAGGCCATGATCGGCAAGCCAGAGCAGGACACGGGAGATGATGTTGGGAGACGGTCACCGCGTTGACGTACACGGATATAGGGAATCCGGTCCCACAACGTACCGGTCCGCGACGACTTGGCCCACAACCAACTGTTGATCACCATGTCTTCTCCTAGTATTACGTGGTAAGAAATAGTAAAATGACAGGAAACAATAGACAAAACGAGCGGGTTTTTGCGGCATTTGGCAGGAAAATTGCACGGCTACACCGTGCATAGACGTATCGAGAGATCCTGTGCACGGTCATGGCAGTGATCCAACCGCTAGCTGGTGTAGGCCTACCTGTGCTGGGCAAACTTCGTTGTTGTACCTCCTGATTGCCGGGTAGGTCTGAATCCTCTTTCAAGTGAGATAACCCCCACATAACAAGGAGACCTATGAAAGGTCCTTCGCTTGACTTGATACCTGTACTCGGAATTCTCGTTTGCACCCCCAAACGGGGTAAACTTTGTAGTTGAGTTGGATTCTCCACAGCCGAGTGTAGCGCGCCATATACCCGGTTTGACACGGACGTTCATACAGACCACGGAACGGAACAGAGGCAGAGATGCTTCTTGCTGCAGCGGGCATTGCTCTGCGAGCTGTAGATTTCTGTAGTTTGGGTGTTGTCTTTGTACTCCTGTCGGGCTTCTTGAAATGAAAGCTCTGTCCTTGCTAGCGGGCGTATACATGCGTACACATGCGTACGTCGAGCTCTATGGCTCGAGCGATAACAGTAGCCGAGCCCCATTCAACTGATTCAAGAAAATCATGAGCAAATGTGATCTCAATCCAGCGTGCAATTATTGTTCAATATTCAGCAGATATTTAACTTAGATTAATTGACCTTTTATTGCGTGTTACATTTGGTTAGTTGGTATGCTTGTGACAGATCGCCGCCATTTTAACAAGCGGCAATATCGCAAACATTACAATCAACCCGTAACATGTGCGGCGTTCTTGGATTTGTTTACAACAGAGGGGGACCCCCTCAGGAGGATGCGCAGCGCGACGACCACTGCGCTTTAACGTTGACCGGACGCTATGTTGACAGATAGTCTCAGCCATGCTCGGCGTTGAGAGATACTTCCATCCTGTTAACCTTGTACTTAGATTTGAGTGACGTTCCTCATTATAGACGCATACCAAAGTCATGACAAAGCCAGATATTCACCCAATATAAACTCTGCATTTTAGTGTGTTAAAGTAGAAGCTGTAGAGCCTGTTTAGAAGCCGTTCAGAACCTGTTGCGACGCTCGAGACGACGTTGACCGAGACAGACGCCTAAGTACTAGACTAGTGTGAGACATAGAAGTTTTACCGTGTAACCTTACGTTACTCAGCTGAATAAAGTGCTACGACTTAAAGTATATTTCGGTGTATCGTGCCGTCTCTTATACGTCTACTGCTATATCAAGCCACGCTACGTGACAATAACATTAATTCTCCAACTAATCTGCTTTAAAATACTTTTTGTGCAATATATTGTAAGAGTACGGTATAAGGAGCTTTTGTTTTCTTTACACAGAGACTTGAAAATGCCAAAAATTTTGTGAGACAGAGTTGAAAATTGGACGGCACCGTGTATACTACCAGTCAAAAAGCTATTTTTCGCCATTTTCAAACTACTGTAACTTTCAGAGTTTTTAAGCCAGCTCTGTCAAATTTTGGACAGTTAAACTTGAGTAATAACAAAAAAGAATAAATATATTTTAGATCTGTAAATTTTTTTAATGTTACATTTGAGAAATTCTGATATTCAAAAAACGAAAAATCATAGGAATATGAATAAAATAAGTCATTGTTCAACTCATGATCAACTCACAGTACAGAATAATCCCCCTGGAGCTGTCCTTTTTAACACAAGAATATTACTCCCCCCTAAAAGCTGTCATCTTGTTGTACTCAATTTTCCTTTTGCATTGAAATCTAGGGTCAGGGTTATGATTTTTTCCTTTCGTTTCCTTAGATTTTTCATTCTCTCTTCATTTGCCCGTCTTTCAACTTGTCTTGTTTATCAATTCCCGATTCCTGCACTACCCCATGTCTGTCATTTTCCCCAGTTTACGTTACAGCAAAAACAGGATGGTTGGACAGTCTCACATACATTACGTTTACTTTTTTCACGAGCGTTCGATCGCGTAGAGCCATTAACATTCTAATCAATGCTGAAAGCGTACGTGATCGGCAATGCATTGTGGGAAATAGCGCCCCCATTCCTTAGGTGGCGAGAAAAAAATTCAAGTGTGTATCACGTGATTCCTTTGTTATACTGCACTTTGAACCCTTCCCATAGTCACCTGATCACTCCAATGGCGCTATAACAGTGTAACCATCATGCGTGACCTCGCGATCTTTCAAATGACGCAAACCGTTTTAAAATCGGGTAATTACTCGCAGATCTAGACTTTTTGAACAATTGACCGTTATTTTTTGTAATTTTGACAACATATACAAGAAATTTTGTTGAAAATCTTCAGTTAGGCGGTCAAGTTACGCATGTTTTCGCCTATGTTAGGAAGCAGCTGGTCACACTCTATGAATGGAATGTAAACAACACGTACGTTGCGTTAGTTTTTGATAGTTGTTCGCTGTCTACAGGTACGGTATTGTTTTTCATGTTAAAGACCCCGCCCATCTTTAGAATATTACGTAATATGTTCTGAAAGTCGTATTTTTCAAATTATTTCCCTTATTTTAATGTTCTTCAGTTGTCTTATACGGTACATTACATCAGCGGGTAGCCATTTGCAATACATTTTCTATGATAGGATTGACATACCGATCTTGTAGTATCAAAATCGACCGTATACTTGTCTTGGCATGCACTTCCTGTTTACATAGACTGGGAGTACCTATTTGCTCAACTTAGTTCATAAGTGAATTTTAATAAAAAATGCTTCAAGTTACATGAATATTTTGGTATTTTTGTGTTCATTATTGACTTGACTTTCAAAATTAACTACAATTTTCTCCAATTCCGTTAGTTTTCATTCCAAAAGCTTGGTCTAAAAATACACCTTGAACTAATTTGCATATTGACATGTATTACGTAATGATGGATAGTGTTTCACTCATGATGGCATCAGCAGAAGGGATTCAAGTCTGACAAACGGGAACTGCAACAAACCTTTCTTCTATTGAAATTTACTGATCTGTAGTTATTCTAGCATATTTTGAGCATGTGTTGATGTTTTGTTTAAATGCAACTAAATTTTAACAAGGGCAAGAACAAAAATCTGATTAACCAAAACATTCACCAGTACACTCATCAAGTTAGTTTCAAATTTGGGAATTTTTTTGCGTTGAACACAGAAGACAAGACTGTGTAGAAATAGTTTGTCAAATTGTTAAAAATTATGTGTACTGGGTACCACACCTGACATCATTTCAAGGGGACACGTACTTGGCCAATTTGCAAGGGGCAGGGCCGGGGTAGCCAAGGTACTAGGTCAACAAAAAGGTGAACTGTCTAGGGTCACCTCCTTTATGTGAAACACTGACATCAACAAGCCAATCTTCAAAGTTTAAAATAAATCATACTGCGCACACAAACACACAAGAAAATAACTTTACACACACACACTATATATAATATAAAATATTATATTTCTTTCTGTCTTACCAATTCAGAACATTTCCAAGCAGTTACAGAAACAAACAATCATTTGTTTATTACTCATTGATTGCTGTAGCATAACTCGCTATTGGAGAAAAAGGGACTAGAACGGGTTTTACAAACAAAACACTGTTTTTAGGGCATCTGCAGTGCTAATCTACCTCCCTGGCACTGTCTCGAATTTTGAGAACGGGCGATGAATGCATGTGAAATTGAATCGTATAGACAACGGCGCGTCTGCCCCCCGGCGTCTGCCATGCGGTCTGCCATGCCATGCCTGCCGGCGGGTCCTACTAATTACTGCCCGTAACCTCCCAATTACTGTAATCAATCGATATCTCAACACCAAAGACCACTACTCTTTACCACTACTCTTTGTCACAACAAACGAAACAATATTTTCAGATCCGAAAAATGTTGATTTTCGAACGAGTAGCAACGCTAATCGTGTGATCGTGTACATAGATCACCACTGCCACATGGTATGCCCGTCGACGTCCGACCACTGCCCGTAAGGAAATTTACCTTCTGATTACTGTAATCAGTTGATATCTCATATCAAAATCATTACTCGCTCTAGAACAAAACAAAATTGTCGTCCCAGCCCCAAAAAACGTTGATTTGCGAATGAGTTGCAACGCTGATCGTATTGAATGTGCGAACGCTGCCCACAGGTCACGTTCTAGAATTTACTCTACCGCGTTCGATTGTTTGTAACAACTTCCGTTCCTTTCCTCCAATTATTAGATTTCCGAGGCCAACGCTCGTGTTTTGTACGTCCCACACAAGTTTGTAGATACATTGTAGATAAAAAGAACCGACTCATTTGAGTGAAATACTAATAATGTAACACTCCACTCCACTGTTTATCCTTGTGTGTCTAGACAGATTGGCACCAGTACGTATACGTTGTATTATGGTTTGTTTAGCCAGAGTCTCTACTATCAACTCAATAACTAATTTAGCTATTCCCTTGTGTGTTCTATCCAGACACTCAAATGAGTCAGTTCTTTTTATCTACAATGTTATCTACAAAACTTGTGTGCCACGTAAAAAAGTAAACGTAACGTATATGAGACTGTTCAACCATCCTGTTTTTTGCTGTAATGCTGTTTAAAAATAAAGGTTGTTTACATACATTTATAATAATAACCATGGCATGCTGACTTTTTCCCATGCATCATTGAAAGAGTATTCATTTCTGTTGTCAAATATCATTTGTAAATTTTGTGTAACATCAACAGATGAAAAATGAACACGGTTTAATGTTCGCAAAACTACCAGGGTTAACGTTTGAAAACAGCTGATTGTAGCGTTGGCAGTTAGGGGCTGTTCAACGAAGTACGTACGTACGTACGGCAAAATTCACGGTAAAATTCCGAACGCATAGATTTTGAAACTACTCAGAACTGACCTTAACACACAGTTTTTGGTGTACGGGTTTATATTTTATTGATAGAATGACTATAAAAAGTAAAATTGACCAGAATTTTGCTCGATATCACAAAACACTTCCGGGTTTTCACTTGGCCTGCATAATATGGCCGCGCTGTGCATGGCGCGGTTCAGAAATGACAACAAGAATGTAAATGAAAGATTACATCAAAAAACGGCCATGAAAATGCTTCAAACTTTCCACAAATTTAATATAACAGTTGCTGTTTTGTATACTAACTCCGATCACTGAAAATTGTCCCTGCATTTTAGCGAAAACCTACCTACAAAACGCCGTTTAGGCACTGAACAACATACTGTAACGAGCCATTCCATTCTAACATAGGAAGTAGTAGCCTGAGAAATGTGCGTGCCGTAGTACGGCACGCTGTATGGCGAAAAATAATGCTTGATTTTGAGCGCTAAAATGACACGATATTTTTTTCTTTATTTTCAAAAAATAATCCCATGGTAGAACGAGCAGTTGACTTGGAAGTTTTTTTATCGAAAATTCTAATACTTTTTGAGATACAGCAGTTTGAAAACCGGAAACCGTTCAGTGTGCTCATGTCGCAAGTTTTCATGAGCGTCTGGCATCACTTCTATAAGAATGACGTATTAGTTCTCGCGTGATTCGCGCGATTTGTCATAGTTCTCGCGTGATTTCGTGCGTTTCACGTTTTTCATATCTTTATTTTTACTTCCGGGTTTACGAGGCTCTAAAAAGTCTAGGGTCGGGGGGTTAAAATTGGGGTAGGTCGGGTAATCGGAACAGCACATATTTTTTTGTTTGGCCTTATCCCTCTTAACATATCTGCAATCATGAAGAAACAGCGAATTCAAGAATTAGTCGTGTTGACATCAACTATTTGCAATACATTCGTCCTTTGTTTTACTATGAAAGGACCACGCTTTGGCTTGCGAAGACTACCTTCAGTAGCCATCATCATGTACAGTGGCCCCTACACGCCACGGAACTCTATTACTTTTGAATATAAACTCTAATTTTTCTTGACAATATCTTTAATATTTGTAAGAGATTTTATTTCTCCACCGCAGACTTTTAATTTTGTACGGGCAACTTTATCTTAACATTATCTTAACTTTAACTTCTCGAAAGTAGTTTTAGTTTTAACAATAAAGAAAATATGTTTCTCAAAAGTATTTTTTATTTTGTAAAACAAACGGAAAATTTTTTCAAGATAACAGACTCCCCTACACGTCATGGAAATTTATTACTTTTGAACATAAACTCATATTTCTTGACAATATATTAATATTTGTAAGAAATTTTATTTCTCCACAGCAAACTTTTATTTCTGAACGGGGAAACTTTATTTTTGGGGTAAACTGTTTTTAAAAACTTTTAACAAAAACACTTTAACTTTTAAAAAGTAACTTTAACTTTGAACAAAGTATTTGTTTCTCAAAAACGTTTTTTATTTCGAAAAGAAGTAAAAATTGTTCACAGCAAGAGTTTAAGATTTTTGCTGAGCGCGAACTGAGTTACTTAAATCACATAACCTTATGTTTTTAAATTCTTAAAGAAGTTAGAAAGTTTTTTTTTTCAAGAGTAAATTAATTTCTTTAGGAAAAAAGATTTTCTCAGAGCAGCAAATTGAAATATAGTGAATAAAACTTTTTTCTCAATGGAGAGAAATTATTTTCTGAAGACAACAAAACTAATTCCTTCAAGATGTATTTTCTACATATGAGTGTGGTTTAAGAATTTGGTAAAACTGAACTGAGAAAGAACGAAAAAGGAAGGATGAAAAAGTCAAACTTACTTTTCTTCAGAGCGAAATTTATTTCTGAGAGGAGAAATATTTCATGTGAGGGCGCAATTACCTATAATGCATAGCAAACTCTTTCTAGCGAGAGTAAACATATTTTGGGGAAGAGTAAAACATTTTTCCGACGAGCAAAACTATTTTAACGGCGGCGGAAGTTAAAGTATCCCAGCATGCAACACCCAAGTTTGATGACCCAGAGTCTCCGAGTTGGTAGCCGGTATCAGACAGTTCGTGTTCGTGTCGGCTACATGGACGATCTGCTGTCCGAGGCAACCATGACTGACTTCATCGGCGATACGGGCACGCCAGCCCGGCCCTACCCTGCCTGCGTACGATGCTGTGTGTTGGGGCCGTATAACGCCGGGAACTCACAACATCGTACACAGGGCTACGGGCACGCGGGTCAGTTGCCACTTGTCTGAGTCCCCGAAGAACGGTTTTATGTTTGAGTGATTCGTCCTGACGGCAGACGGTGTCGACGGGACCGCATTGGGGTTCTTCATTAGCTCTGTATGGCATAGCCCTGCGTACAGGTCTGTGTGTTCCCGGCGTTATATGAACACACAGACCTGTACGCAGGGTATGCATGGCAGGGCTGTGTGTTACCGGCGTTATACAGTCTCCCACCACATAACACCGGTATCACACAGCCAATGTGTGTGATATTCATCTTTTCTAAGAGGAGAAGCCAGATTCGTAATTTATAGAAACTGAAACTGAACCGAGTCCGCCAGATTTGACCACAGTCGCGGACTGGTTTTGACTTTCACGTGTGGTTTGCGGGGTCAAAAATGTGATATCCCGTCCGAAAACACCACAGCTGTGGACCCACAACTACTGTATTGAACCACGCTCGACTGTGGTCAAATCTGGCGGGCCAGGTTCAGTTTCAGTCGAAGACTCTATCAATTAGGAATCTGGCTTATAGAAAAGATGACTATCACACAACATAACATTAACAACACAGCAACTGATGAAGGAATAGCTCTGCATGGCAGGGCTGTGTGTTACCGGCGTTATGTGGTGGGAGGCCGTATAACGCCGGTAACACACAGCCCATGCAGAGCTAATGAAGGAACCCAATGCGGTCCATCCCGTCGCACAACGTCTGCAGTCAGGACGAATCACTCAAACACAAAACCGTTCTTCGGGGACTCAGACATGTGGCAACTGTTGAACTGACTCGTTTGCGTGCCCGTGCCCATAGCCCTGCGTACGATGCTGTGTGTTCCTGGCGTTATACGGCCCAGCAGGCAGGGTAGGGCCACAGGTTATCGTCGTAACGTTGCTTGGATAGTCGTTCGAGGCGGGCGGCCACAGGTCGCTGTTTACTTGGTCGCTGTTTACTTGGTTTCTTTTTTCCAAGTAAACGGCGACCTGCGGCCGCCCGCCTCTAACGACTATCCAAGCAACATTACGATAACCTGTGGGTAGGGCCGGGCTAGCTGCAGTACAGTACGGCAAACCGTCCGACCCAAATACCCAGGTAAAACCTCGATACTGTACTGCAGCTAGGGCCGGGCTAGCGTGCCTGTATCGCCGATGAAGTCAGTCATGGTTGTCTCGGAGACTATGGGTCATCAAACTTGGATGTTGCATGGTGGGATACTTTAACTTCCGCCGCCGTTAAAATAAAGTTTTGCTCGTCGGAAAAATGTTTTACTCTTCCCCAAAATATGTTTACTCTCGCTAGAAAGAGTTTGCTATGCATTATAGGTAATTGCGCCCTCACATGAAATATTTCTCCTCTCAGAAATAAATTTCGCTCTGAAGAAAAGTAAGTTTGACTTTTTCATCCTTCCTTTTTCGTTCTTTCTCAGTTCAGTTTTACCAAATTCTTAAACCACACTCATATGTAGAAAATATATCTTGAAAGAATTAGTTTTGTTGTCTTCAGAAAATAATTTCTCTCCATTGAGAAAAAAGTTTTATTCTCTGTATTTCAATTTGCTGCTCTGAGAAAATCTTTTTTCCATAAAGAAATTAATTTTACTCTTGGAAAAATAAAACTTTTCTTTAAGAATTTAAGTTTTCTGCTCTAAAGACATAAGGTTATGTCATTTAAGTAACTCAGTTCGCACTTAGCAAAAATCTCCAACTCTTGCTGTGAACAATTTTACTTCTTTTCGAATAAAAATGCTTTTGAGAAACAAATATTTTTTCAAAGTTAAAGTTATTTTTTAAAAGTTAGTTTTTTTTGTTAAAAGTTTTTAAAAACAGTTTACCCAAAAATAAAGTTTCCCCGTTCAGAAATAAAAGTTTGCTGTGGAGAAATAAAATTTCTTACAAATATTAAATATATTGTCAAGAAATATGAGTTTATGTTCAAAAGTAATGAATTTCCATGACGTGTAGGAGTTTGTTATCTTGAAAAATTTTTACTTTGTTTTACAAAATAAAAAATACTTTGAGAAACATATTTTGTTTATGGTTAAAAACTAAAAATACTTTCGAGAAGTTAAAGTTAAGATAATGTTAAGATAATGTTGCCCGTACAAAATTAAAAGTTTGCGGTGGAGAAATAAAATCTCTTACAAATATTAAAGATATTGTCAAGAAAAATTAGAGTTTATATTCAAAAGTAATAGAGTTCCGTGGCGTGTAGGGCCACCGTAATCATGGCATTGGCATTCCGCTATGCTGTAGCACGGCTGTCTCGGTGAGCGTTGTTTGCTAGAAAGACCGTTGAGGGCGCATACCTGCGTAGCCAAGGAGGGGGCTGTGAGAGAGTCTGAGCGAACTGACCTACAATGTTCAATTTTAATAAAAGCTAACACATTTGCGGGTATGATATATATGGTCTCAAACTTTTCACCTACTCAAAGACCATACCGGATTCAAAATTGACCATAAAATGACCAAAATCACACAAGGAAGATGGGTGCACGTGTGTGTTAAGCCTTCCAACACCGCACCGATCAGTCCACCAATTCTGGTCATGGCAGTGGGACATAATGTGTGCCACCTCCATGTTTTGTTGAACAAACGACAAGAACACGCCGACGACACCTGCACGAACACGCTATCTAGGCCGAGCTGTACGACAAGTTATCGGCCTCGCGCGTGCTTTCGAGAGAGGATGAAACATAAAGACACACGGCGTATATTTAGATTGTTGTGTGCCTGTATGCCAGGGTGTAGCTTGTTATTCACTGTTTTGTCAGGTTGAGTGTCTCACAAACAACCTCATCACTTACAGGCGCCTGTCAACGCCGTGGTACTCGATGCGTATCGGGTACAGTATATGTCAATTAGTCAAAAGAGACCTGTTGTTCAACTTGGGAAGACGACACAGAAACCAGTAATCGATCTTACTCAACTTTGATCAGAGAGTACGTGGAATAATAGGCATCGCTGGTCTTCTGAAAACAAATATTTGGCAAGATAATTACCAGTAGGTGGATTCCCCTTTTCCGTACGGAACGTACATAAGCTTGCTAAACAAGATATTTGTCGAAAGTGAACGACTTCAATGTTTGTTCAAATTTTTCTCAATCAAACTTTCAACCATTCTCTCACCAATTCAAGAATAAAACCCAGGGCTCATCGTGCAAAATATGGCACTTTTGAACTACGATCTTTCGAAATTCAAAATAGCAGCAATTCCTGTGTTAACTCTTGAGAGAAAAATGAAATATTCCGTTTTCGAAATTTATTTACAGCCGAAAATCGCGACATAGTATGAACATAACAGGCGAAGTAGTTGCATATAGGACTTGAATTGTGGATTCTCTTGCAGAAATTGCCGTTGAAAACTTGGTTCTCCTTTTTTGTGAGTTGTTCGTTCTGACCTTCATAGTAAGCACACGCGCCCGTGGGTTGGGTAGTCTGCTAGATCAAGAGATGATTGTCCGCTCGATCTATCGATCGCGTACTCGATTTGTCCTCCACGGCAACATAAGGAGTGGAGGACAGATCGAGTACGCGATCGATAGATCGACCAGAGAATCGATCGATCTAGTAGACTACCTAACCCACGGGATGTTCACATATGTATTGGCAGGGGACATATTCCTATGCATCTTGGCCATCAATGGAGATAGCCGCAGGCGCACTATAATTACCATTGCGACAAAATTACATATGTCATACCGACCGTACTGGGCGCCAACGCATTGGACTTACTAGTATTCTTTTGCCAGTTTCTTACATCCGTGAACACGTGACTGTTCTCAAATCAGTTGATTCAATTAGAAGATTGGTTCGTACGAAAACTGGACCGACGCTTTTTGTTTACGAAAGTTTCACTGCCGCGTAAAACCTTCCTGTTATCAACAGTGAAATATGTAGGAGAGCCAAATTTATAGAGATAGACGTAACGATATACAGCAAGTGAGGTGTCATGTTCTTTTGTTCAACACTTGAAAATGCTCGCTTAACAGTCTCTTCAAAGATCCCGAGCCAATCATAACTACAAGTCCTTTTCATTCATTCAGTTCATATGGGGACGCGCCACTTCCCCAATTCTCTAGGTCGCACAACAAAAATATTGAACTTTCTGTCTTTTTAAGGTAAGTATGCGCCTGGAAAGTGAAAAACTTAAATTTTTGCTCAAACTTTCCTTTAGGGATTTTTCAGCCGTTCTCTTTCAGAATCATTAATAAAAATCGGGGGTCGTCGTGCAAATTTTGGTACTAGAGAAACAAATAACCCAAGATTTACCGATGTTTAAAATTTAAAATGGCCGCCATCCCTGTGCTAACCCTATGGAGAAAAATATAATTTTCGAATTTCGAAAAAGCAAGGCAGGTGAGTGAAAAGTTCTCTTACACCAAGAGCTTTAAAGTGAACCCCCACAAGTGGTATATCAGAAACGCATTACAAAAGTTTGAGAGTCCGAATATCTGTCACCGGGGCGCGTTCTACTTACGAGGCTATTATACAAGGCCGCTTTTCTCCACTGGCGTTCTTGGTGAACTGACTTTTAAGAATGCGGTAAGATAAGCCATTCACTTTATTGAGATCATCGTATTCGTAATTATGAAATAATTAATTAATTATGAAATACTGATATCACTAAAACCAAGTCACTATTTCATCGGGGTTGAGTTTCCTTTCTGCGGAGCAGCACTCAACAAAATTACTGTACGTGTATGAGTGTGACATAGGCGGCTGGCCGGGGCGTCCAATATACTAGAAGTTTATAATTTCTGATGAAATAGAAACTTGGTTTAAGTGATATCATTATTTCATAATTACGATTTATTATTTTAAATGATTACAAAGATATCGTTTTTAGATTATTCACTTCTAGTTCACCAGCCTGATATGTCAAATGTAAAGCTTTATAGCTTACCAGAATAATACCATCCACACGGTTTTCTCTCGACTGCGCAATTGCGCAAATTGCGCATTCCAGCCACTGTCTGCCCTGAAAAAGTTACTGACTGCGCGGAAGACGTCCACATATACTGAGGTGACCCAAGCGCAGAGTGTACATAACAGTGAATTTGCTGTTGTTTCTAGTCATAATACTCCCTCGGAAAAGACAAAATATCGCCTGTCATTCAGCTTTGGTGACGTTCATGACGTGGAGTGTATAGGCATCGAAAAGGATAGCCAACGACCTGGTTGCGGTTAAGTCTCCATGGGTGCAAGTGGAACTTTATGTTGATGTTTTGATAGCGGTAAAGTTTGAAAGCGGAACTTGAAACACTGCACTGTAGTACTGATGGAATTTAATTGTGTAGGCACGTACTCTGCAGCACTGGTGCCTGGAGTTGCCAGTGTAGTATACCTTCTCTCTATGTATACCACACTGGCACTTCCAGGCACCTGTGCTCTGCAGTGACGATCGATCTCGGATCGCAATCAACACAATCATTTGGTCGGCGCTCGAGGGGCGTATATTTCATGGACTTAAACCCCCTACTTCGGACCAAATCGTGTCCAAGGGAACAAATACGTCAAATTCTGAGTCGGGGAAACTTGTGCGTGACAAATCGATAGAAGGTGGAGAGCAGCTGAGCACATCACAAGCTTTGAGGTGCTCAGCTCGGATGTCGATATTAGTACGGGTCTACATCATGCGACATAGACAAAACTGAACTGGAATTTGGTGACAATCGTAATGAAATCAGGAAAGCGCTAGCGCTTCTAGGAAGGGAAAATCAACATCAAAATTGGCCACCCCCTAAAATTTCAAGTCTGTCCCCTAATTTTGATGAATCGGGCAGAAAGTGCCCCTTTCAATGAACATGCAGAGAAAACACTGCATCCAATCTTCGGGGAGATGTTTCCTGTTACTAAGCACTGTCCATGACTTTAAAATGGATTGAATGGAATTGGTGACGGAGTGGTCAATTGTATATTCGATTGCGGCGGTCACAGATGACTTGCAAGTTGAAGATTATATGTAGTTGTTAAAATCTAAGTTGTGCATTCGTCGCTAATATTAAAACAAACGTCCTGCATTAATTGAATTTCATTTTAAACCACCAGTCTTATGGGGAAAATGCAAAGAGATACAATATAATAGGGCAATAATGCACCTATTAAAGTCACATATTGTTTGTCGGGACAAATAATTTTACTTATTTTTTTTTTGCTGTACAGAAAGTGAAGAACGACAGTTGCACTTTTTATATCAGGCGACGATATCTAATCTGGTGCCAAAAGAGCGTCTCGCATCCCGTGCCAGGCTTGACACCCAAAATGCCACAAAGTTACATGTTGTGTCCCGACAGCTGGTGGCGTGATATCAAGGCACCTTTGTCCTTTGTCCTCGTGAAAGGATTTCTCAAACTTCTGGTCTCGCTCCGGGGTTTACGATGACACATGCGGACAACTTGGCGACGCCCCTCGTTCTCGTAAGACGCAATCAATTGCAATTTCTCCAGTTGTCAGATAATCGGCTTAACATATCCGAAGATCAAATTACCAACTCTTCGCTGGGGATAGACTGACTTTGTGTGGCAGTGCTGTGTGGTTTGTTACCGTCCGCTCCTCCAACTACAACCGGTATTAACAACACATAGCCCTGCCAGGTTGAGCTGAGGGTGAACCTGGTAGGGAGGACAAGATGCTGTAGGCAATGTGAAACGTGTTGAACGGACAGTATACGCTATAGTGCAGCATGCCTTATTTGCGACGAGGCGTAGCGATGGAGCCAGAGGGGACATATTGAAATAACATTATTCATAATGGTGGGCTGTTTTCACCGCCCACAGGGAGGAACTGTGGCTGAATGCCTGTTGACTGCACCTAATTGCAGCTGAGCGACGCTTTGACGATTTCACCAAAATGTTTGTCCAGAATATCTCCGCAGTTTTGGTGCGATAACTCAAAACTCACATGCATCACGATAACAAAACGTACATGTTCCTGCAGGCGTATGTAGTAAGGGACTGGACACAAATTACAGGGGGGGTGGGCCGGTGTTTTTTGGGGGTGGGTCGCCATTTTTCGCGCAAGCATTTTTGAAGGGTCATAAAATTTTGTGCAAGCCTATGGGGGAGGGTCACCTTTTTCATGCATCAAAGCTGAAATTGCATGTGCACGTTATGGAATACTGAAAAAAGAAAAAATACCTCCTGGCACTTTCATTTTCTGCCATTACCATTTTTCGGCGCGCCCTTCGGGCGCAAATTTCAGGTATAATAAACAATGTATTGATGATCCAAGCAGCCACATTGATTTAAGTTGTCATGATTTCTTCTTATTCAACACTATTGTGCATAACTGTCCCCTATAATGACTCTTTCAATAACAATTTGGGAGATTACTTATTTGACATCATTCCCCATTGACAATACATTGGGTATAGGTCGGTGTCAACGTTCATGTCGCTGTATGTACATTTTTTAATTTTTTGAGGACATTGACAGAATACAAACTGTTCAGAATAGTGCATAGTGTCATCAATAACAACTGGAAGCTTCAGGTCGAACAACTTTTGAATAACAATTTAGGATCAGATAACCTATGAGTTATTTGTAGTTTCCTCATAGCCTACAATATAGTGAATCAACATTTTGGTGAAATTCCAAAATCAAATTTCTTGCACAACCATTGACTTGAAACCACTCTAGTCTAATCATGAATATTAATACTAATAATTAGGTGTACATAAATGCACAGGTTTACCAAGTTTTGTATTGGAAAAAAATTATTCATAGTTTCATCATAGACTGCCATGTATAGTGAATGGACATTTCAGTGAAATTCCAAAATCAAATTTCTTGCACACCCATTGACTTGAAACTACTCTAGTCTAATCATGAACATTAATACCAATAATCAAGTGTACATAAATGCACAGATTTTCCTATTTTTGTATTGGAAAAAAAATTATTCATAGTTTCATCATAGACTGCCATGTATAGTAAATCGACATTTAAGTGATATGCCAAATCAAATTTCACAACCATTGACTTGAAACCACTCTAGTCTAATCATGAACATTAGTACCAATAATTGAGTGTACATAAATGCACAGATTTACCTATTTTTGTATTGGAAAAAAATTATTCATAGGGTTTCACCATAGACTGCCATGTATAGTGAATCAACATTTCGGTGAAATTCCAAAATCAAATTTCTTGCACACACATGGACTTGTAACCACTCTAGTCTAATCAAGAACATAAATATCAATAATCAAGCATACATAAATACACAGATTTGCCAAGTTTTGTATTTAAAAAAAATTATTCATAGTTTCTTCATAGACTACAATGTATAATGGATCCACATTTCATGTGAAATTCCAAAAACAAAGTTATTGTACACAGATGCACGTGTTACCACCCTCTTCTAATCAAGCACAATTATGTCAATTATTCAGGGTCATATATACACAAATAGTGCATATTTTTAATTCTGAAATTTTTTTTTACAGTTTTGTCATAGACTCCATGTATAGTGGATCAACATTTTATGCGAAATTCCAAAAACAAAGTTATTGTACACAGATGCACATTTTACCACCCTCTTCTAATCAAGCACAATTATGTCAATTATTCAGGGTCCATATGTGCACAAATAGTGCAAATTTTTAATTCTGAAAATTTTTTGACAGTTTTGTCATAGACTCCCATGTATAGTTTTGTCATAGACTCCCATGTATAGTGGATCAACATTTTAACAGAAATTCCAAAATCAAATATCTTGTTCACATGTGCACTTGTAAACAACCATGCTAATCAAGTATATCTATATCAGTTATTAAACATCTGTATATGAACAGATATAGCTAGTTTTATACTGGAAAATACACGTTCGTAGTTTTCTTATAGTCGACTACATGTATAGTGAATCAACATTATCGATAAAATCTAAAAATTACATTTTTTGTACAGGCATGCACTTTTTACCTGCCACTTCAAGCAAAGTACATTTACATGAATAACACACATATGATTTGATATTTTTGGACAACGCGTTATATCGGCCACATTTTGCCTTCCTTTCGGGAGGGCGACTTAAAAAGTATAGCAAGTCAGAAGGGGGTCTTTAACACATTGCGGGTTTTTTTGGGGGGTATTGAGTAACAGGGGAGGGTCACTTATTTTCATGCACGGATAAGGGGGAGGGTCACTAATTTTTGTGCATGAACTTTTGAAGGGTCACTATTTTTTACGCAGCGGTTTTTCGAAAAACACCGGCCCACCCCCCCCCCCCTGTAATTTATGTCCAGTCCCTAATGTAAGACAACCAAATGGGTCAGGTTTCATTCGTTCGCATTTTGCTTTTGACTGAGAAGTATTGCAAAACCCACCAACATGTAATTTCGATTGACAAATGTCACGTTTTATGTCAATATTTTGCACAACAGTAGAATTGGCACGTGCGCATGAAGGCACCCATGGCGTGTGTACCATACCGCCTGTACAACGTGCTTCTGCAAGCCATGAGGCTTTCAGTAGCACTATCTCAGTGAGAATTTCAAGTTCACTGTGGTTGGTTCGCTACGCTTATCAACGGCGTGACTACACGAATGAATGGGCATTATCCAGAGCGAGGCCGCTTCGCTTCCACAGTCCGCAGAGCCGGTGCATCAAAGTTTTAGCCAATCTGATTACGATCAGTAGTAGAGATGGCGACGTTTTCACATTTGCCTGTTCTTTGCTGTTCTCGTTGAATCATAGTGACGTCTTCACGCATAGCTATACCGGACAATGGAGCTACCAAACCGAACATGCCGTAAACGGCGCGGCTGTGTCACATGTGATCCGTATTATCTATTTGTTAAGCCGTGTAAACATACGTGACATTGGCATCAAATGAAATATTAAAACAAAAAGAATAACAAGATTGAAAAACATCACAAGAAAGAGATGAAATAAGTCTTCTAAAAATTACATTTTATAAACTTTCATCGTCTCAGTAAAAGAGCTTTGCAGAGAAATGTACAAAAGAATCCTACGGAACAAGACATTATGTATTTGGAGAAGGACATCTTAAATTTGTTTTAACTGAGCCTGAATATCAAAAATAAAATTACAGTACGGATCTCTCAAACCTTGACATATCACAATACAATGAAATTCATCCCTAACATCACTTTGCATAAAGTACTGAGGTGTCTAAGGATATTCTTGTACAGTAGCGACCGACTTTAAGTGGGAAAATATGATTTGAAATTTTGTATTTGTACAAGAGACACATACTTCTCATATTTAAAAACAGTTTTACTTTTAGAATAGATATTTAGTTTCTCATTACTTTCTATGGCTTTCTTCCAGAGATTGACAAACTTTGCTTCCATTGAATTCTTTACTGTTCAAATAACTGTAGACAATTTACAATTCTTCACTCTCACCACAGTGTAACAATCAAAGAATGCAAAGACAGATTTAACAAAGTCTAAAAATGTAGATAGACATTTCTCATTGCATGCAATTTTTTTCCGTATGCATGACATGATGTACTGCAGATCTGAGTAAACTGATTCCTTTCAGTGATTTTCAAGAATTACTGAGCACTAGGAATCGAAGTTAGAGTCTGATCAAATACCAAAATGATTTCATTAATAGTATTCACTGAATTCACATTTCATAATAATCAACATATTTTACATAAACTACATACACGCCTTATATAGGCCAGTGATTGAGATTTCAGTGATAGTAATAGTAAGCCAAACTCGCAATCGGACGCAATTGGCACATCGAGCGATCAACAGGTTGCTGAGCACGGAGCTGACCCAAGGAACACCTTCAATGCGCTAAGAGACCGTGGATAATTAAAACACGCGCACGGTAAATGCAACTTCTGTGTTTAGGTGGAGGGGGTTTGGCTGTTTTTCGATTACCGTGCGCAAAAATCGCACTACAAGTTTTCATATCGCAACATCTCGCTACGCATCAAAAAATATCGCGCTATATTGTTTGGCGTGTACCAGGCAGTACGGCACCGGCGCTACATCAGCACTCCTTTGACATACACACCATACATATGAATCAGTATGGGGGCCCGTTCTGGTCAAAATTCTGTTTTATTAATTTTAGTATGTTAGAATTAATTTTATGTAGACTGGAATTAATTTACTAGCACTCGAATTAATTGTATGTTTCTTTTAATTAATTTTTGTATGCTTTGATTTATTTTGTGTAGTCATGCCGAATTAATTTTATGTGTTCCAATTAATTATTGCTGCTTATCTTTGCTGTAATTAATTTTATGTAGTCTAGAATTAATTTTGCTAATCAGTGCACGAGTAAAATAACGTAGGCTAACAATAATTTCGGATACACTGTTTCATTTCATTCTATTGGTTGCGTCATTGTTGAGATGGCGCTGAACAGAGATTGACTTGTTTTTAGAGGGGTTATTGGTGGGGGCGGTATACGTGATTTCATAGCGACGAAATTACCGATTGTTGGTATGAGGCTTGGTTGGATTTTCGCACTTCCAAACTTTCGTTTAGGGGATGGGGGAGGGGGTGAGACCAAACGCACTCAGTTTCGTTTACCGTGCGCGTGCTTTAATTATTCATGGCCCCTAAGTTTAACCACGGAGTCATAAATTTATTATTATTTCCGGAAAGAAATATTCTGTCACCATAGCATACTTTAGAATACGTAAATGCACAGGAATCCGAAATGAAATTCAGAATGTATGTCAAATTTCCGCTGTTGTAGGATAGCATCATAAAGTATGTACGACAACGCGCGTTCATAGTGTTTCCTCTATCTACGTGGCGAATAGGTCACATGCTGAATAGGGCACTGTTTACAGAGGCGGCGTAGGCTTGAACAAGTGTTCTCATTGTCGCAAACATTTTGTGCAATAATTACAACTGCGCTCATTTTGCAAAGATTCTGAACTTTAGGTAAGATTCCGGTACTGTTAGGTGTGTTTATACAGGCTTGCTATAAATAGTGTTTATCTAAAATGTTCATACATGTAACATTATTAATATCATAGACAACACAGACTCTGACTATGATCATGACTAATTATGACATGTGACCTTGTGGTTTAACTTCTGAATAGCGAGGTATTGAGGAATGCACCAGTGACGCAAGCTCGCATCCTGTACCAAACATAGTCCGAAGGCTTGTGTACCAAGACTCGACGATTTCAAGGAGGAAGAAGCGAGACTGCCTCCGTGCCGCATGGCACCTTGTTACACGCTGTCAATAAATGGAATTCCGAATAACATCCAAGTGACAGTTGATACCTCGGCAGTGAATACAGTATACGCGGCAGTCCTCAAACCCTGGTTCTTGCATCTGTGGTTGTTGATATCACAGTCACCTGTGGTCTATTCGGAATTGACCTCAGGCATATGTACACACGTCTATAGCGCATAGACGCAGAGGGAAATAGACCACAGGTGACTTTGTAGCCCTTCGTTCTCACTCAAAAATTGTGCACAGTTAGTCAAGATGCTCAGACATAAAAGGCTGAAAAAATAACCCGTTAATTTGGTATCTGTTTCAAGCTATCCCTTTTCTGACTAACACTACCTACACAGTTCACTGATGATCAGTTTTATACCGTGGCCGAAAACGACACACACCCTCTTCAGTTTGTAATTGCGTCGTTCTGTTTGAGCTGCGTCGTTCTGTTTGGACCTGCGCTCTTCAGTTTGTAATTGCGTCGTTCTGTTTGAGCTGCGTCGTTCTGTTTGGACCTGCGCTCTTCAGTTTGTAATTGCGTCGTTCTGTTTGAGCTGCGTCGTTCTGTTTCAACCTGCGCTCTTCAGTTTGTAATTGCGTCGTTCTGTTTGAGCTGCGTCGTTCTGTTTCAACCTGCGCTCTTCAGTTTGTAATTGCGTCGTTCTGTTTGAGCTGCGTCGTTCTGTTTTGACCTGCGCTCTTCAGTTTGTAATTGCGTCGTTCTGTTTGAGCTGCGTCGTTCTGTTTTGAACTGCGCTCTTCAGTTTGTAATTGCGTCGTTCTGTTAGACCTGCGTCGTTCTGTTTGAACTGCATCGTTCTGTTTGATCTATGCTCTTCAGGTTGTTTTCAGCATAACACGGAAGTACTGGAGTAAACATTTTGTAACAAACATTGAACGGTCACTTGGAGAATACCATTGCAACTTGGCATGGGTGCCCGTGGAGTCATAGGTAGTAGAGGGAGAGCAACTTCACACATCGTTCACATATTGGTTGTTTGCGTTTAATGTATGGTGGTGTGTATTTTTTGTTTCACTGTCTTGTGTACAGAACAGAATAGGTACGGCGAGACAGCTGAATATGAATGTCAGTGCAGTCTGTACTCCATAGTTGAGACACTGCGTACGACACTAACGCTATGTTTCGAAAGTTTGCCAGACTTTCTTTATCAATCGCCTCAAGTCAGGTTCAGTGGATAAATTTCGTGGTATAATGGCAGATTGTACGTATTCCTATGTTGTCCCACTGAAGGTTTGTTCTTTCATTCTGGAAGCTAGGATGTCTAACTTTGTTCTATTGTGTTAAAGGTTGTGTTCGTATTGTGTTTACTAGACTGATATATATATATATATATATATATATATATATATATATATATATATATATATATATATATATATATATATATATATATATATATATATCATTTACAAACAAGAGAAAAAGGTCCGTAAAAGACAACGGAAACAGAACACAGACAAAGACAAAGAACAAGGATAGCACTTACAAAAAAAAGACATTCTCAATCTATGATTCAAAGTACATTACCAAAATATGCCAGCTGGTCCTATACTTTTCAGTTGTGCTATTTTTGTAGGAAATGTTTCTCTCAACTTTGTGCTTTTGTTTGCACTTGGGGTTGAAATTCATCCCAACACCAAATCGTCCTCACAGAGTTCATCTCATACAAGACGCAAACATTACGAGAAGGAAAATCCAATACATTATGCGACACAAATTGACCAAAAAGACAAATTCAAACACAAGTCTCGATGGACTCCACATACAACTAAAGAACACAAATCGACAGATTTGAATTCTTACATAAAACATCAGGCCAAATGAAATCTACGCTTTAAAACCCTGATCAAAGGCGAAACACTAAGATACATCAGAACTTGCAACACACAAGTGACTTTGTTTCAAAGGTCAATACACTTTATGCAAGATTAATCTAACGTGGCTAAAACAACAGGAAATGTCCAGTCACATCGCAAGCACAGTTCGCCGCACGAATTACGCAACTAGAACACAAGCGAACGAACGAAGAAACAAAGAAAACACTAGTCTTCACAACGAAAACTATAGCAACAATATATATAAGAACACATTAAGCTATAAAAAGCAGCAATATACGAAAACTCGGAACACATAGACAAGGACGAAACACTAAGCCTGAATGAAATATTTCCACAACAACCGATCATCGCATACAAAAGAAATCCAAACATTAGCGATATACTGATACAGGCCAAAGTCCACGGCATTTTTGTATTAGGAACAAGTCAATGAACGAACGAACACATGACGATCCAAATATATGGGCCAAAAGGATGCCTATTCGGGCAGTATTCCGCGAAGCATATTTCCTACCTGAGAGCGCTTCAGTCGGTTGCTATTGACGACAGTGAACATTGTATCAATTTATTTTCAATAGTATATCGATCGACATCTGCTCGCGTGCCGCTCGTACAGGTCAACTCATGAATATTTCCACATTTACCCTTATATATATTGACGTACAAGCCATACCATAAATGTATCTGTTGGTTTCTTGTACTCAAATAAAATCGACGACACTTTTTTCAGTTTTGGTAATACTTTTACGTTTCAGGATATTTTCGCGCACTTTTGCCAAGTTTGGCGCCATTGTGAGCAGGGAACGACCTGCAAAGTGAGGGAGACAACAATGTATCAATTTCGGACAAAAGATTATCGATCGATAACGTTCACTGCACGAAGACAGTGGAGACTCTGTGCCGGTTCGCCTCCGTTCTGTGTTGTTTTTTCAATTTTCTGCAGTTTTCATCGTTCATATTTGCCCGAATTTTGTATACACTACAACAACTTGACAGGTATTTAGTCTGTACAACTTACGAGACGCTTACTGATTAAAATGCGTCCTTCTTCTGTATATGTAAACGCTGTCAGATCGCCATTTTATTGAGCTACAATAGATGGCACTCCGATTCACATGAGCATACACAAACACAACAAGACCAAACCGTAGACATAGCTCCCGTAATTGAACAACAAACTTCAGTGGAACAACATATTAACACATAAAATCAATCATTCATTCCACATGTCTCTCCAATCAAAAATGAATTTTAAGTGACTGATGAAGAAAACTCTGTTTTCGAAACGTAGCTTCAAAGGATCGCAGTGTAACGCTAGTCTCTCCGCTCCAATGTGGGTTAACAGCAAGACACGTAAATTACGGGTACGTCTCGCCAAGGCTAATCAACCCTTTACATAAAACAGCTAAACATGATATACACACATAGAATCATACACAAAACGCAAAGAATTCACATATGAACGGTGTGAGGAGTTGCTTTCCCTTTAGTACATTCGCCATGGCTAACCAATACTCACATAAAACAATCAAACATGATACACACTCACAATATATACAATATCATACACAAAATGCAAAAAACTCAGATATGAACAATGTGTGGAGTTGCTTTCCCTATATTACAAAACAAACTGAAGAGCGACTATCAAACAGAACGATGCAGTTCAAACAGAACGACGCAATTACAAACTGAAGAGCGCAGTTCAAAACAGAACGACGCAATTACAAACTGAAGAGCGCAGGTCAAAACAGAACGACGCAGCTCAAACAGAACGACGCAATTACAAACTGAAGAGCGCAGTTCAAAACAGAACGACGCAATTACAAACTGAAGAGCGCAGGTCAAAACAGAACGACGCAGGTCAAACAGAACGACGCAATTACAAACTGAAGCGCGCAGGTCGAAACAGAACGACGCAGCTCAAACAGAACGACGCAATTACAAACTGAAGAGCGCAGGTCAAAACAGAACGACGCAGGTCAAACAGAACGACGCAATTACAAACTGAAGCGCGCAGGTCGAAACAGAACGATGCAGCTCTAACAGAACGACGCAATTACAAACTGAAGAGGTCTGTGTCGTTTTCGGCCACGGTAGTTGTTGGCGCAAGATGCAGCGCACAGCGCGGCACGTTGCCAGCACTGCGTTTGACCCTGACTATAATGTATGCTAATTTATGGGGCCACTTAAACTAGGTTAACTGTTCTGGAACACAATCCTGCTACTGGTGTTACGCAATCCACACACAGACGATTTGATTTCTAAAGCGTGGCAAGAAGGTGGAACCATTCCCAAAAGTGAACCTCACCTGCTGTACAATGTGTCAAGAATACACCGCGGTGGCAACATCGTTAAATTATTTTTTATACTGAAAAGAAATGTGTTTGATACGTGCGTTGCCACACCGAGTAATCATGGCGACGGAAAAACGGATGAAGCTATTTGTCTTCACGCCACTTCATACAACAGTAACCGTGTACTTTACCAAATGAAAATATTCTACTTCTTTGCTTGTTTTTGAAAAATAAAAACCCGATTCCGCTCAACTCGGCAAACGGTATGACCATTATTCATGGTACCCTACTGCCTAATGGTACAACAGGGCGTGTGTACATCCCATGATGCAACGCGGGGACGCGATGCTCCCTTGAATCACGTGACAACATTGGTACCTTTTGAAATCCGTCGCACGGTGAATGGCGCAATTTTTCTGAGTGAATCGTCAACCAGCCCCGGACACCTACGTCTTAACCCCGGAGAAATACAAGCCAGACGACCACAAGTGAGAGACAATACTAAGTAAACCGGGACAGGTAGTTTTCAGCGATGGAAAAACTAGTGTTCGTCCTTTTGGCCGTACTATGTGTCTCAGGTAAGCGCCTCTGTGCGGTCTATTTTTAATTCAACGAAAGTATTTAAAATGGACGTTCGCTCTCAGCATCGGACAGTTTACACAGGGTCTGTTTATCTGCCAGCTTTGATAACTGTCCTATGCAAGCCGTCTGTCGCTAAATTAACACCTTTCGGGCCTACCACACGCAAGTCGCGTATATCGCCTACTGACTGCGGCATTGCGTTTCTAATAATTACTGAAAGTAGCGATATCGGTCAGCTGTTTTCAGACTAACCGTCAGCGTTATAACAATGGATGGTATTTACGTATTCAACTGCCCCAAATAAATGTCCCAATGTACAAACATTACACGCAGATGCTGCTTGTTGCTATTTGAATGCTGTGAATCGTTAAATTATCCGATAGTTACCGTAAAATGTTAGTGTATGGTCACAAAAAACGCTACATCTAATTGCGTTGTGGCAGAGTTGTTTATCATAACCTCCATGATCGGTTATTAATATCCCATTTTCCGATCAGTTGTAAACACGACCGTGTGGCCGTCGACGGTTCGGAAGAGTCATAGAACAGTAGAACTATCTGTCTGTCGCTTAAAAGTTTCTTCACGGCGACATTTCGAAGAGTTTCGTCGGAAGTAGAGAGCAGTTTATTTGAGAAATGGAGAGAGGGGTCACGTAATACATCGCCATGGGCGTGTAAAATTTACACATGGGTTCATTTTGGAAGCAGTCTAAATGCGGAGAATGATTATTGCAACAAGGAGAGTAGGCCCCGTAACAATCTAAACACAGAGAGCCAGGCTCTCGTGACCTCAAAAGACTGGGTTTTTTCCCCTTAAAAAGTGACCAACAATTTTTTTTCTTCAGCAGTGCGTCAGATTCATTAAAAAGGGCAGCTGATTCATGGAATTTGCATAGGGTAGGGGAGCTGTTTGTCTAAAGTGCATGAATAATGCATTAACTTCACTTCTTTTGAACCGTGCACCTTTCGGGTTAAACGATCACGGCGATGAAAGGAGGCCGCGTTCACCTCACCTCCATAAATTTTTATTGAATATCATTGAAGCAGCAACGCTTCTTTGGCATGCACGCGCATTTTTTTCAACACACGGCTCTTTAATACGACTTTAATCACATCTTTCTGGATACAACTTCCCCCTTTCCAGAACCAACGAAAGCGGCCACCCCTCTGTACTCAGACGGGGTTACGTTGTATCGTCGACAACAAAGGCCTGCGCTGGGCACCTATTGTTCCGCCAGTACATGACTTGTTTACTCGTAATGCATGCTGCGTTTGTGTTGTTGGCAGCCCAGGCTATAGTATCGCCCACATACCTGCATTCCAATTAAATATTTGTCCCTGACCAGGCTTGGATGTTTCTGAAATAGCAACACAGCGGCGAACAATCATCACCAACAAAGACAGACGAAGAGTGTGGTGCGATTCGAACACAATGCCCGGCCCGGTGATTCAACAGGCATTTGTGGCGCCAGGCACGTCAAACACCAAACTTATCGGCGAAAAACTGACCAGCTGGTATAGGTTCATTTTTTTTTCGCGGTTTATTCCAGAATTTGCCTAAGTCTGGAGGCGGTGTCTTTGGGAAGAACAGTTTTCTTTTCACCACAGTCGGCAAACTCTTGTCTTTGCAGATGCAGCATCAGTGTGGATGCACTCTCGGAAGTCCAAAGTTCAACAGGTTTCGAGAGCTCTCTTGGCATGCGGCACTACGCTCCATTAGTACAGGGCCACCGTGATTAGTATTTGTACCGCCATAGGATTTGAACTTCACGAATTAATTTACCGGTAAACGGTCAATTAAGCTAACATACGGTAATAGGCTTGGCTCGGTTACAAACTGAATACTGGAGTCAGTTGGTGTTTTCTCACAGGCAGTCACTTTATCTCCTACCGAGAAGATTGCCTATGCAGAGAACGTATGAGGTACCTACCCATGCACAAATTGAACTCATTTACCAGAGGCAATTACCTCAATTTTATGTGTTTGTTCTGTGTTCATAATTTTTTTAAAAATTTGACAATTTTAAATTGCAACAGAATAACTAACAATAGTGCATGCATTGTTGATGGTTAGAAATAACTGCTACTCAGAGTAGAGATGGGAGCATGGTGAATAGGCCTACAAATAGTTTAATCAGAAGGCCAAGAAAAATAGAAAGTTTGTTTCTCATCCTCGCGCGCATCAATTCAGGACCACTGCGTCAACCTTTTTTCTGCTCATGAAGAAATACAATAAAAAAAATAAATGCAAAAATATGTGATGATAGTGCATAACACAGTGCACTGCTGTATAAAACAGAACCGTAAACAAAATAATTGACACTAACATTCCATTCAGAACAGTACACATATGGCACTGTTATATTATGCTGTCAAAACTGTTCGTTGCTGCACTAAAAGTCAAACCGCACAACTGTTGCTATACAAAAATAATAAAGCAACATTGCTGTGCATTTATCTCTGCTTGTATTCCTATGTTGTTTTGATGATTTTTTGCACTTCTTGTTGATTGAAGAATTAAAAAAAATTGAGAGTAAAAAACCTGTGTCACCGCAACCCTTTTGAATTATGTCTGGGATGAGAAACAAACTTTTTATTTTTCTTGGCCTAATAAACCCATTTTGACAAGAGTTGAAAGTTTATTAATAAACCTCTTTTGACAACTGTTAGAAGTTACTCCTAGGGAACTAGGCTATACACTCTTTCAGAAATTGCCCCTATCTACGTGGAATTCTGGTCTTACAGGTTTCTTTAAGTGAAGTCGTGTAACTGTCCCTAAATTTCCTTTCAATTGTTCTGTGCCAGTGATGTCATAACTGACAACTGAAGTTTAATCCAGACTTGAATTCATTTGTGAATGCAAACATTTCATATTGTCCACAGTGCATTGTATCTATCAGGCTGATACTTTGCATGTCAAATACATGAGGGGAATAATTCCAGAGGGGCAAAGAAAGTGTCCTTGTTTTATAGAGCTTAAAACAATTACACTGTAAAGGTAGAATGCGCCTCAGGGACAGATATTTGGACTCTAAAAGTTTCAAAATACTTTTCTCGTTTACCAATTGTAGGTTTCATTTTTAAAGCTCTTTTAGCTCTTTGAAAAAGAAAATTTGGAAAGTTTGTAATTCCCCATAGAGTTTATGAAGGGATGGAGGCCATTTTGAATTTCAAATATTGTTACGCCTGATTTTTATTCATGATTTAGTAAAAAACTGTTTAAAGCTGAAATAAGGAAAGTTTTAGTGTGAATTTAAGTCTTGTATTTTGGAGGCACATACATGGTACTACCCTAAAAGAGGACACTGTAGTCTATCAAATTATTTTATTAATTGGAAGGAAATGGAGACTTCAGTTCCTGTTGGCAAATGACCTTACCTTACCTGTTCATAATGTATGTCTTGTTTTAGGCTGAACTCAAATGAAACATAAATGTTCCAGCAAATTTTAACGGCAGATGAAGTGTAACTTACCATGGTTCTAATTTTTCGTTCACTTGGAGCTCATCACGTATGTGTGCCCCATAATCTTTGTACTCTTCAAGCCTTGTGTTTGAGGAAACCAACTTTTGAACAACTGGAATGTTCATGATGAAAACATCATCGTAAAAGTTGCAGCCCTGCGGCAATTGTGAATTGTGTAGGCATTCCTATTATATTGCCACACAGGACAACAAGCTGCACTAAAATGCTTGGATAATAAAAACTGTCAGAGGTTCACTTCACTACACCGCACTTCACTACACCGCAATGTGGATTTTATTTGATAATACAAACATGGCAAGCAAACACAATATTGAATTATCATGAAAGTTTGAATTATCACACAATTTCTACAAGTTCATGCAAGATTAAATCAAACAAAAAGATAGGTGAAAAATCTGACCTGCAAGGTAGTGTGCACCTTGAAAGTGAAAGACTTAAGCAATTCACCCCAGTTCCCTGTATACAGGTCCAACTTTACCATAGAAAACAATGGATTTGGGACAAACCATGGTGGTGAAAGACTTAAACAATGAAAATCAGGGGTCACCATGCAAAGTTTGGAACTAGCTAAACAAATTTCTCTACATTTTGTGATATTTTAAATTCAAAATGGCCACCATCCCTGTGTTAACTCTACGGAGAAAAATAAGATGTTCGATTTTCAAAAGACTAAGACGGTGAAAGATTTTCTTTCTCAAGAGCTTCAAAATTAGCCCCACAAGTGGTAGATCCGGCAGAAAAGAATTGTAAAAATTTGAGTCCTTATGTCTGTCCCTGAGGTGTGTTCTATCTTAAACATATTCATGAGATAAAATCATTTCCAAAGTGTTCCCCTTTACAAACATGTTTATCCAACCTGAAAATATATATTGTGGAATAGTCAGTGTGAACTGCCTACTTACTATTTTTAGGGGGGTAGGGGCTTTATATATTTCTGTTTAGAAATAAACCTATGCATATTCCACAGGTGTCTTCTTTATTGGTGAAACTATCTGACTTTGTTTCTTCTTTAGCGGGTAAACATTGCAATTATATGCTAGGTTGAGTCTCTACTACCTCCATGGTTGAGTGAATTATAGGTCAGTGCTGTTTTAAAGGAAAGAATCTGCATTGTGAGTGAGTTGTCTGGAGAAGGCAATGCAGAGGCTAGGTGTTTTGCATATATGCAAATGCATTGTGTGCATACAATGGGTATATGCAGAGGTCAGAAATTTCAGCCTCATTTCAATGTGGGCTGCAAAAGCACTGAAGTGTAGCCGAATGAATAAAAGCTTTGCTGTGGATCTGCTTCACTGAAAATGCCATACTTGTTTGTGCTTCAGGAAAGTAAACTTTCTGTTGTTTTTTTTTTATGACTTTTTTAGGCACACAGTCCATGTAGCCGACAATGAGATGCAAATGATATGCGGTTGAGGTCTCCTCGACTAACTTTCAGCTGGTTGCTCACTTTCTACTATTTTTATAGTATTTTATACAAAGGCACAGACTTATTCTACCTGCAACTTAAAACTGATAGTGATTTTGTAGCTCATTCTCTACTATTTTTCATAGTTTTTGGTAGCCGGTAACAGACACTTCGTGTTCGTGTCGGCTACATGGACGATCTGCCCTTTTTATATGAAAAAAAGAACAGAAAAATGTAAGGTGTTAAACACTAGATTGCTAGCATTAATTCTTTTAATGACTTCAATCCAATTGGATACTTTTTCAAATGATAAACCCCCGTGAACTAAATAATTTAGTTCACGGTTCCTCCACGAGGAGGGACTGTGTTTAGTTGCAAGTCGTAGACTGACCACTAACTGACAATTTTGATTTCATGTTACTGTCATTCGACTATAGAAATTCACAACATTCTACTTCAGAAAGTTTTTGATGTGTGGCTATAGCTAAAGCAATGAAATAATTTCCAAGGGACAACTACTTTCTATACTGTCCTTTCTTTGTATCAGCACTAGCTGCCAACCTTTCTATAATACTTAGTCATCATGGGTAATACCATTAGAAGTACGTTGTTGAGTGTGATTGCCATCACATTGGAGATGATTATTAGCCTGGTACAATGTGTATTTACAAGAGTAGCCTTGGTGTGGGTTCATTGAAATTCCAGCAATTTAAAGAGCCGGATTAAATTTCATTGTGCTTGTGTAGTGTGAATTACTAATAACACTTGTTGAAGCCAAAAGTGCTGGTGTGTACTGGTACTGTAGGCGTTGTCCAACATCACGGAGAATGGAAAACTTTGAGCCAACTATAGAAACAGACAATTTCCCATTGGCAGAGTTCTTATAGCAGCTGACAGGACACCGTGTATTTCAGAGATTTTCATCTCTGATTTATTAAATTATAAGTAACACATTAATACATTTGAATATCAAAATGTACTACTTCCAAGTTGTGTTCATTAGGTCATGGAGCTTTGGTAGCTCCATAATTAGGTTATATGTCAAATTTGCAAATATGAAATGAAATTTCATGGAGTACTATAAAGTGTGTAAAACAAACTTTCCAGTTTTTGTAACTAGACAGTGAATCAGATTTCAATAGGTAGTTTATTTGACTTTTGTTGGCAGAATGCAGATGGAACTGTGAATTTTAACTCATATTGGGATTTTCTCGTTTTGATGCACTGTTTAAAAGTTATCATCAGTAAAAGTAATTGAACTAACTTGATATCTCAAATGGATGCCAGTTTGTTCCAATTGTAAAGTAGTGACTGTTACATAATGTAAACTTTTAATTATACATGTATATCAACAAATACATGCAACCGGGAACTTTAAATCACAGGTATTTAAAATTTCAATTCTGAAATTTTGTTCAATGCTGAAAATTATACACTTTCTGCTATTAAGTATTATCAAGTAAAAACAAATGAAAATAAATAGCTAAAACTGAAAGAAAACATTCATATATTTTTAGTGCTAAATCTACATACATTAGGCTTTGCTATGACAAACAATAACTACTGCTGGTACCCAGTTGAAGGTCTCTCTTGTTGTGTAGTAATCCATCAATTTGACAAGGCCTGCACATACATGTACAATCTGACAGTGACCTCGGTCAGGTCAAGGAGAATATCTGGTTGCTATGAAAGACACAGGGCAATAGATGACGATATATTTGTCACCGTGGAACCTCATTTAATCTGTTCTCGTTATAAATATCTACAAAAGTGGCATTTAAAAATAAGTAGCAAACATAAATCTGTAATTTCAAGAAAGTTATTAGTACAGTACACGTACATGTACCTAGAGATATTGTTTGTATTTGTCCTGAATTTTTTTCAGCATTAAAAGGGATACCTTCATCATTTTATTGCTGAAAAAAATTGGCTGTGACGTTTGATTTTCAATGGGGTCTGTAGGCCCCTGGAAAGTACTTGAATTTTAAAGACTTCTCCATAGTCCGGAATCAGTTCATGAACATTAAATTTAGTCCTCGAAAGTGTTTGGAATTGATAATCCAACCACAATTTTCAAAAATAACAGGATGATCAGTCATGTTACCATTGAACTTTGATGCATAGACATGATATGTTGTACAAATGATATCTGGAAAATAATATTGGGACCAAAAATATGTGAAAGTCCTTGAAAATGCTGAAAAGTCCTTAAATATAAGTGACTTTTTGGGACCGTTTAGAGTCATCAAACTAATTATTACTTACTTATACCCATGTGGTGGCAGTCTACAAAGTGGCAATGTAAGACTTTTCCCCAAGATAAGAAACACTTAGTAAATTGATGCTATGTTATATCTATGCAGTGTGATTCACAGGGTTCCACAATCTTCTAATAACAGATAATTTTGGTAAGGAGAAGGGATTAGCAGTATGACTACACTCTGAGTCTCTGTACCACAAGGTATTAAGACAGTGTAAGAGCATGGCGCAGTATTTTAGAATCTGACACATGGAACAATGGATTTGTGATAAATTAGGTTGTTTTCTACAAAATCAGTGTACTGAAGCCTGTTACTGTATACGGATAAGTGATCAAAATTATCTCCGGGCAATGACTGACGGACAATCAAAGATAGTTTAGACAAAGGAGAAATTCTTGTCAACAAACATTGTACTGCACATCCAGTAATAGCAAATTATTTTGTTTGTCTGTGTGTTTATTTTTTGGCACAAAATTGAGTTAAAACTTCTCTGAATTCCTGATAAACAACATTTAACATTGTTTCCTGATGAACTGCTCAGGGCAGCAAATGATGGAATAGCTTCACCATACAGTACAGCTACAACACTGATGTTTAGCCCACAGTTGGAAAAATTTACACCACTATCATATACATATATCCACCTATAGATTTTTGAGTATTAACTTTTGAACTGTAAGTTAGAGTGATCTAGAAGATTAAAGACGTTAATTTTACATTTGTTCAATATTTTAAATCTCCTACCTCAATATGCATCCCTATCCATAACGTTTCCAAAATGGCTGCCTTACATACATAGATGGATATGTGTACTTGTATTGTCTATGCAAATGAGCGTATGGATGATTCATTTAGATGTCATACTGTTGAAGAATATAAACATTTATTAACTCGTTGTACCACAGTTTGATATATCGTAATATCCGTGTTCAATGTTGAGCTACTGTGAAGAGTGTCCTGTACAGAAAATCAACTGTTAATAGCAGTTAATGGGCCCCTTTGGTGCAAGTCATTATAAGTAAATTGCACTGATTTTCCGTTCATTTACCCTCCAATATACATGTGAGGTGCCCAATAAAACAGGCTGTCTCTCAGAACATTTTGCCTTGCTGTTCACAGTGTTAACCTCGCCAATGAAGTACTTTGTTTGTGTCTCTTTGTTCAGCCTTATGGATTAGGTTCAGAGAGAGGACACCGGTGGAGGTTGGCTAGTCTTTTAAAGGATCAATCAGGCCATAAATTGTATGGTTACTGTGATGGTACCTTCATCATATTATACAAATACATTACTGTCTGATGCCCTTATATTTGTATCGTACACACCATTAGCAAAGTTAAAAAATGAATCCAGTTCAGAAATGTTTTCTTTCTATTATGCAAATGAACTATAGTTATCATGGTTAATTATTAAAATCTTGATAAATATGTGGCTCTGATAATAATCATATCTTGAATATCAAGTCTGACAGAAGATTTGAAGAAATCTTGAAACTAGAGAAATTTGCTTATTGACCACCTGTTGATTCATCAGATGGAAATGTACAGTGTATTCAATGTACCTGTTGATGTTGAGTTCACAAGGTAGTGAATATTACATGTATTGTTTGCAAATGGCCAGAATAGCCCCTTTTTATTGAATCAGTTTATCTTCTAGTGATTTTCTCCAGCATTTTCTTGCAAATTCATGTCAAACAAATAAAATGAAATTGTAAAATAGAACACAAATTATTCAATGAAATTATCACAGTAATTTCCTCGTCTGTGAAGCAGTCTGTCTGCCAAAATGTGGTTTTGGTGTCTGATGTAGAATCACCATTTAAAACCACTGTTAAGACAAAAGCTGTAAAGATCATGACTGCTGTATATTTTACAGTACTGATGGTACAGAGAAGCAGAAAGCAATATTTATTTACCGGTATATCCCTGTGTGCAGACACTATGGATTATTTTATTGATTTAAATGTGCATGCACCATTCATTTCCCCTTCAATATGAGTCCAACAGCCTAGTACATGTACATAAAGACAACAAACACATGTACATAAAATTTATAAATCACTTTATTGCTCAAAATCACATCCAAATAGGGAGTGGTGGGGCAAAAGTTGCTAGGCTCAAAGTTGTGCAGTGTTCTTTCCTGGAATTTCTGATAGCACAGTGGCTTATTTACATAATGATGTAATGAACTGTTATGTAAATGAGCTATTGTTTTAGCAAAATTACAGAGCAGTGGCCACTGTGCTTTATTTGCTCCTGGGAAAACTGAATTTCCATACAGGTAGCTGTGCAGATCTGGAAAGGCGTAGAATAATATATAGAAATCAATATTTCACTAGAGGTAGTGTATCCGTCACAGTAAACATGCAAATCAAAATCAAATCAGCAAAACTAGTGTATCCGTCACAGTAAACATGCATTTATCAAAATCAAATCAGCAAAACTAGATAAGGAATTGTTCTCTCAGAAAGTCAGGTAAAGTGCAGTACAGTACTTTCTTTCAGAAATCTAAATATTTCAGAGATGTCCAACTGATAGATGATAAATACGGTACATATCTCCCCTGTAATGTTAGAGTTGGTTCATGGAAATATAACCTATCTAGTATCTATTCTTCAAGCTTCAGTTGCATACATGCATTTTTGATTTATAAAAACAATGTCTTTTAGGACATCTGTTAATCAAGGTAATTATAACTATATTACATGGTGCAAGTATTGAACTTAGACTTTCTTTTTTATTTTTGTAAAGTTCATGGAGAAGTCCTGAAATTTGCAACAAATGTAACTGTGCAAGCTGGCAAAAACACAGAGCTTGTGTGCAAGACGACAGGAATCCCGGACTTCTCATCTTCCGTAATCTACTGGGTCAGATCCTCAGACTCCAAGACCATCACCTACAAGAACGAGCTGTCTGAGAATGGCGATGACCCCGAAGAACCGGGAGAAATTCCAAGATATTCATTGGACATTAACACGCCCAATGAGTACGCCATCAAAATTACAGATGCCAAGTACATGGATTCTGGCAAATGGGTCTGCACCAGTGGAAACTCAGAACCGGTTTGGTTGACAGTGAGAGGTGAGTTAATTGTTATTTTGACTGCACTGCCTCAGTTCTCGGGACCTGATTTGATTACCAGCCATGACAGACTGAAACCGAGTGTTTTATATTGTAATGATGTGGGCAAAATCATGCAACCATAGATTTCTTCTTTTCTAAATTTTTTTGGGAATAGTTTTGATCTCATTAGATTAATAAATCTTTTTATTGATAATTCAAAATCCGATATGTAATCCCAGGCATCTATAAATCCTTCTGACTGGCCATTTACTTGATCAAATTCCACTTAAGACAACCTTACACCAATGTATCGCTTACTAATTAAGTTCTTCTCAATAAAAATAGGTTACTTCTCAACTCTGAGTACTATGTTACCGTAGATAACATGTTAACATGTGTTCTTGCATTCTTGTATTGAAATCAGTTCCATTCAATGTCAAAGCTTAGCTCCTTCCAATATGAGAGCTGAGGGCATGTCCTATGCAAATGACTAACATCATTTCTGATTTCTTATTGGTTAACTAATATTGTAAGTAAGTAGCTGCCAGGTTATTCTATGAATGGGTTGATTATGACATGTATGCACTTTTTTTTCATTTCAGTGCCACCTGAAATCACCTACATCACTGACAACTTCTTTGCCGAGAAAAACATCACCAAAAGACTGAGGTGTGCCGCAACTGGAAGTCCTGTACCTGTCATCACCTGGACCAGGTACAAAAACTCCCTTCCGAACGGAGATATTCTGTTCCACGGGGAAGAACTGGAACTGATCAATATGACAAGCACTGACAGGGGGACCTACCAGTGTGTTGCCAGCAACGTGGTTGGAACAGCCAGTGATACTGTGAAAGTCACTATGAATTGTAAGTTTGCAAAATCGTGCACAGTACTGGAGATATCCCACAATTCACTGGGTTTGTACCATTGGAGATTCCTCAAGGAAGTCTATCATGTCTCCCATGTGTAGGCAAATTCACAGACTATTTTTAAAAATTCTGAAAACGTATTTTTAACAACATCATTTTTCTCAAGTTCCTTTTTTGAAATTTATTTGAAAATTATTGATTTAGAGAGGAGATAAAATTTTCAACTAATTGGTTCCTCAATATCTGGCTGCCATAGAGAATATTGTGATGAAAAGTAGGGAGACTAGTTGCACACCTGCAAAATGTGACTATTATGGTTATTTAATGATCATATTGAAGTTTTCAATGAAATTTCTGATATGTTTTTACCAGGGATTATTAAACAATTATTTAAGTGTTTAATATTATGGGACTGGCCACCTCTGTTTTTGGAGCATTTTACTCTTGGTATGTAAATGAATTTACAAAAATATACTTTCACAGCATTAGAATGTGCAAATTATACTGTTATGTATATTGGCCACCCTTTGGTTTTTCCAAGCTGTGGAAAACACTGCTAAGTTGTGTGTATGTGCCCCTGAATTGGTCACTTTTTGGCCAGAAAATTCTACAAAAGGGTTAAATTTTCATCCAAAAACTCTAAACATGGGTCCATGACATAAAAAAAATCAGACTGCTTTGGAAAAAAATTTCATATAGTACAGAATAATAGTAAATGACCTCAATATGTTTCCAAAAAGTTCAAAAGAAAATTTGTTAACAATAGGTCAATTTTGAGTTTGCACTGGGTAGATATTTGAAATGGAATTTGGTGACATAGCCCCTGCATGGATATTTGGAGTATGCCAACACTGTGAAAAGATTAATTTGATTGCGAAATTAAAAGAGTAACTTTTTTTATAACTAATAGTGAGATTACAAGGTCAACTTTTGCATAAGGGTATTTTTATTCTTTGTTTCCTGACAGACAAACCCAACATCATCGTATTGAAACCTGAAGTAAGAACACGCATCAATGGCAGAGCTACCTTAGTCTGTGAGTATGAAGCATACCCAGACGTCAGTGAGGTCACATGGTTACGTGCAGGACGTGTTGTCTAGTAAGTACTCTCAAGTACACTCATTTTTTGATCAGATGTCTGAAGTATAAACTTCAGATTATATATTTTTATATATTTTTATTTTTAATATATATATATATATATATATATATATATATATATATATATATATATGTGTGTGTGTGTGTGTGTGTGTGTGTGTGTGTGTGTGTGTGTGTGTGTGTGTGTGTATAAAGTTAACGATACAAATTGATATATGCCATTTTGCTTTTCTAGTGAAGACAGAAAGTTGCAGGTGGATATCAATACCAACACCAAAATATCCACCCTGGCGTTCGGCAGAGTGAGGTCAGACCAGTACGGACAATACGAGTGCAAAGTTCGCAACTTAGAGGGTATCTCCACAAAGACACTTCAATTCATGGGTAAGTTATTTCTCAAAGAGAATTGAAAGTTGTTAACCTGTTCAACCCATTTCCTGCAAAACAAGCCCCTAATTATTGTGCATTTCCTGCTGATGTGCAGCTGGCTCGGAAGGTAATGTCTGATTGGTCGATCACCACTACTCACAGCAACTTAACGAGTCTATTGCATATAATTCAGTGCTAAAGGTGAGATTCAGCTAACCAATTGGATAACAGCTTCTGAGATGCTGGCATTGATAACGATGAGTTTGCTCTTAGATAATTAAACCATGGTGGTGAGAAGGTCACAATAGATGCCTTTGAATGGGCAAAATATTAAGCAAGGAAAGCCACTTTTTCACAGATCTTCCGTTTGTCTTTTTCACGGATCTTCCATTTGTCATCGAGGATGTATATATGTACCAACATGATGAGTAAAGTTGAAACCAAAGTTATGTCATTGAACTTTTGATTTTTTATTATCTTTTCCTGACAGTTGATAAAGTGCATATCAAATGTAGTGGGTACCATGATACTTGGTTTGATATCCTTTGTGTAAGGTTAATCAAATCCATATATCAAAATGAGGCAGGTACCATGCTAAGTACCCCTGTGTAACACAGCTGCAAATTGAGCAAATGAATGAAAATAATGCTTAGTCAGCATTTTTCCATTTCATGACATTGCTTCCAAATTATTCATTTTTGAATTCCTGTAGCTGAACTACTTTCACCATGAATTTCAAGAAAATAGATATTGTAGAACTTGGTGTTCTGTCACAATGCCTAGTTTAACTGTGTGGGTGGAGTCAGATTAAAAGGTCTTCAGGTGTTCCTGTTACTGATCTGAGAGCAAACATAATATTGTGCCACTCATCACCTCATTAAAAATTTATCCCAGAATCAGTCTTTCTTAAATATGCAAATATGATTGCTCAAATTTTGTCAATTTCTTTTTTTGCTGTTTTTACGGAAATCCAGTTTTTGATGTTACATGTGCATTGGTATGTGTAACACAACTTTTCAATAAAACAGGTTTGTTTGCATTTAAGAATATCCTGTTCTTGATAAAAATAATAATTTGAAGCTTCACCATCATGCATACATAGGTATAGGTAGACCTGGTACTAATAGACTAGGTACTCTCAAAGCAATGCATTGAGAGTTGGTATTTCTTGAAAAATACCAATCAATTTTATGATTGTTTTTTTCAGAGGGACAACCTGAGGCCACACCATCAACTGGAAGTAAGTATACTTGCCACGAGAGGGCGCTTTAGCTACACAGATTCTTTGGTCAGAACTGTTTGATTTCATTTCATTTTCAGGAGCCATAGATGATTAAAACATGCATATTAGAGTATAAAAGCCTGATATTCAGTAGCTGATCAGATTTTATCTTTTAATGCTCATAATCATTACACATTCTGTCAGGTCAATACATAGATTTCTGTAATTTATCATGTATTAAGACCGTAGAAATTGCAATATCATCATAAGATTTTCATATATTTTGAAACCATTTCTAAGGAGGGGGGTTACTGTAAGGTCAAACACAATGCATTTCATTGGTTTAATACTGCGTATTCTTTCATAGCAACTGAGCACAGCACTTAGAACAGAGTTGATAGATCTTTTTAAATGGTTAGAATAGTAAGGCTTTGATATTGAAAAGATGATGCTCTTGAAAAAAGAAAAAGATCAGGAACATAGATACTGTAATATTGTGATGAACAGATATAGAGCTGCCATCACAGTACTCCAGAGTTCACTTAACAAGGATGTTCATTTCTGACAAACACTGAACAAACATAAATCTTTTGCTCAAACTGTTTCCTTAGAAAAAAAACTAAAATCATTCACTTTGAAAATCAAGAATAAAATCAGGGACACATTTTGGTACAGGAGAAACAAATTTCCAGAATTAACTGATATTTGAAATTGAAAATCGCCTTTGTCCTATCGGTAACTCTAGAGAGAAAAAAAAAATTACCCTTCTTATTTTCACAAAAACCAGATCGGGAAGACTACACTTACCGATACTCAAACACTAAAATGAGTCAAGGTTAGTAGCATATATACCAGCAAATTATTGAAAATGTTTGAGAGTTGGAGTTGCTGTTCCTGAGATACCTAAAAATGAGACCTACAGCACTTATGGTGCATTGGAAGTAATTATTGTTAGAAATTTAAGCCATGGCAAAACAGTGGTTATCTGTACGTACACTCATGTTTTTTGTTTCTTTTTGTTTATTTCAGGAGTTTCAGGAGCAGCTGCCCTCACAGCTTCACTGTTTATCATGCTGCTGTCTCTGGTTGCCGCCCTGAGGCTCTAATTTGCCATAGCTCAGAACAGCGAGAAACTCAACCAAAATGTCTGTTCAGTGTTTCTTTTCATGTGTTTATTGTGAAGTTGTGTTGCATGGCAAGTTATTGAACTGACTTTCCCCCAACCCATCCTACCCAATCAAATGCTACTGAGACATACCAGTATTTTGAAATATGAGTGTGAATTTCTCAGAAATCTCTATGAGTGTGTTACATGTTTATTGTACAGTGATGTCGGACCGGTCATAGTTGAAATGAGAGTGTTGTCATTTTTGTGGTTTAAGGAAATGAGTTGTTCTAAGTTAGAATTGAAAATTCTGGTATGTATTTAGTGGTCACAAGTTACTATTACCCAACTTTGGGGACAAATAAAATTATAAAATGACTCTCTCTGATTTTCAAAATTCAATAAATGAAACATTACTCCATGAGATGCGTTCCTGGAAACAACTCTTAAATTGTATCAAGTGTTATCAGATATAAGAATGTAGTTACTTGTTATACTTTCTTTTATCAGCTTTTGACCACATATTGGTTTCATTGTTACTAGTGTTACAACAGAATGTATATTTTAGATGTGCACATCTTGTATTAGAACTGTCTAATTTTCAAATAAGGTTACAAAATACTCGTATAATGTGCCGCATTTTCGTTTAAATAACATATTGTAGTTGTACTGTCGACATCATAATACAAAAGTCGATTGCATCAATGCAGTTGGCTTTGAAACACACTATAGAAACAATATTCATCAAGGGTTTTTTCCTGCAAAAAGGCGTTTTTTTAATTCCTAAGAATCAGTAATTAAAGATTAATTGTGAATTGAAGATCGATTGTGAACTATGTAACTTGCCATGCATTACAATCAAATGTCAGTATTTCTACACCAGGCTGTATGAGTTTTTACTTTGCAGCTAACTTTCTATGGTCCAATCTCATTACGTTTAAATAGCACTGTGTATTTTTTAGAGCAAGTATTTATTCAGGTTTTATATCGGGATGTAGGTGAAAATGTCAGTAAATTAGGACTAATAGTCAAAATATATATAAAATGTATATATTTTAAAAAGTAACCATTCACAATTGACTGCAACTTTGAAATGTTAGCTGCAAATGATTTTAAAGTTATCAACAATCATAACATAAGCATAATACAATCAGTATTTTTTTCTGTATGAAATGAACTGTAGTAAGTTGAGTATAGGGTTTCGTTCCAGTCATGTTGTCAACAAAAATCTATAATCTGGTTTTTTTTTCATTAACAATTTTGTCCTGCATAAGTAAAAGTAGCATGTTGATATATCAGCCATCATGGATTTTTAATCTTTCAGGTAGTAGTGTACCATGACAATTGTAAAGATGAGATATATGAAGATACCTATTTAACAACATGATGTAACCGTGGTATGCAAATTATCAGTTCTAGAATGATCATGTTATGCCATGTTAGCTTTTCTGACATTAAAAAAATTACTTTGTCAAGCAAAAGTATTGGTTGTCCCCTTTCACCAAAGATAGGTCACATCAAGGTCCCTCCACAAATATGTGTACATGTGGCCAACAAATATGTCTGACGCTTTTTGAAAATGAAGCAGCAGGAGTGGCACAGGGTGTTGCAGCGCCCTCTATGTCCACAAGGATAATTCACTTGTTTTAAATCTTTGATGAATCAGCGCCCTGTATGTCTAAAATGATAATTCACTTATCATACAGTTTTGTTGCTCATTCATACTGCATATTTTTTGTAGGAACCAACAATTTTTAATGTTTTGAACAGGCATGTACATCTTGTCTTTCCATAGTTTGTAATTGTATAACTGTACATAAAAATTCTTGTGTATGGGAGAATATTGCAATAAGCTAGATATAGCCCCACCCACTACTATCAAACAAAATGTCTGCTGTTTTTATACCTAAGAAATCATTTTCAGTCATAACAAGTGAAAGAAGTTTTCATATGTGTAGTTAAATGCAGCTCTTCATTGTTCTGTATACTAATGTCAGTCCGTGTTGAGGGTCTTTTGAAATGCAAAATTACTGTAATCGATTGAATTCGTTCATGTTGCATATACCAGGAGGCATAGCAGCATAACTGGCTTGTGTCCAGCCATTTCTACCCCCCTATCTTTATGACAGTGGTTTGGTCAGATGTAATTTTATTTCACTGATTGGCTTTGACCATTTTTACTGCGAGAATATATTGTGTTATGAATTTTGTAGACAAATGACCCCACCTACATCGTGTTATCAAAAAATATCGTTTGGTTTTTTAATGTTTTTCATTTCTGAGTCATATTTTAGAGATTTTTGGTGTTTATGGTTTATGAAGAGTAATTGTGCATGTTTTAGGACAACACAAGTTCTGCAGTGGTGTCAGTATTTGTAGCAATCAAGGAGATATTTTTGGCAAACAATCATCAAGGCCCATCATTTATTAATTTTCTTTCAGCATCTTAGATGTTTAGAATCTCTTTAGAGTATCTGTTAGCTTAAAAATATTCACCAGAATGCAATTCTGAAAAATTCAAAACTTTCGAAAGTAGATTTTTCTTAAAAGCTGATTTCTGAATTTGCGAGATTGATTGGAACTAGTTCGATGATATACTTGTCAATCTTTCAGTTTTGCAGATGAAGTCAGTTTTCCTTAATGATGGGATGTCGTTGCTCATATTGTCATGAAAATTTAATTTTTTTTTTTACTCAGTGGTCTTTGTAGTATATTTTGCTAACAGAAATAATATACCTATTAAAATACCAGTATTTATCTCTGTAAATGTTTTGTAGTGATTCTTACAGGGAATTTGAGATCCTTTTAATATGCTACCATTTCCATTGCTTCAGTACCTGTTAGATCTTTACCTTGCTGCTGAGTTCAAACATGTACACAGAGACGAGACTATAGAGAAACACTGTGAATCCAAATTTACAGAAGCGCAGAACGTTAAAGCTGAGTTTTGACAACAGCGCCTCTGAGGTTATGATAAAACATTCAATCTTCAGACCAGGTTTCTCCATCAGCACCAGGATGATTGTAGAATGAGCCTTTTAACAACAACTTTTGATGCCTATTTCACAATACATTTCCTACCTAAAACGTCAAACTGCCTCATGTATATAGCTTGTCGACAAAGCTTAAATGATTGTAATGTCCAGGACAGCTGTATTAATGAACGCCATGCTCTGTCTTGGTATATATTAAGCCAAATCATTTTCAAAAGTAAAATTAATGAAGGAAAATACTGTCACATCTATGACCCTATATCCTGAGCTGTCATAGCGACTGTCCCTAGTAGTAGTACCGTCAACAGTCACAGCTAGCTATTGTTGCTATTACCATCAGCTGTCAGTTGTTGCTATATTACCGTCAACAGTCACAGCTATTGTCCCTAGGACTGATGACAACAGTAACAGCTATCCCTTATACTGTCAGAGCTATTTTCGCTCAAACTGTCAACAGTCACAGCATTCGTCGCTTATACCGTCAACAATCACAACTAATGTCCCCAGCACTGACACAGTCACGGCTATCCGTTATACTCTCAGAGCAATTGACGAAAATAGCGTCACAACTGTTGTCCCTAGCACTGAAACAGTCACAGCTATCCGTTATACTCTCAGAGTAATTGACGAGAATAGCGTCAACAATCACAACTGTTGTCCCTAGCACTGAAACAGTCACAGTTATACTCTCTGAGCTATTGACCGTGACGACGATAATACTGTCAACAGTATATAAACAAACTGATTGGCCATGAGGACAACAGCATACGTCTGTACCCCCCCAAGAATTATGGAGTCACCCCAAAAACGGACTGTTTTCCGAGGCCGAAGGCGTACGCTGTTTCCTTCATGGCCAGTCAATATGTGTTTCATAACACACTTAGGCAGCAGCACCATGGCACCAGTCGTACGTGTAGGCCTACACAAAACTTGTCGTAAAATTCGAGTCGTTCGGTAAGCGTCAAGCAAAAACTATTTCCCGACAAAGTCGCAATACTTCTGCAAAACGTTCAGTGCACCTACCTTTGATAATCGTTTTTGTCCGTTTCGAGTCCTTGTTTGAAACCAGAGCATTCAGTTCTTCTTCAGAAAATAGGATAAACCGAGATTTATCGACTGTTAGTTTCGCTCGGTCGCAGACGACAACTTTGTTTCATTCCGGTGCGCGCATGCGCAAATGTTGGTTTTGTCAGTGGGCGTCGTATGCATTCACAGTAAGTGAGGCTACCCACAATTCCCCTTGATTTGTTCACTCGACATTTTTTGCTAAAGCTTCTTCAATTTTATAAGTTTCTTTACAATTTTTAACATACAATTTAAGTTCAGGATTATTTGTTAAAACTATGTTCCAAAATTATTGATTATGTTTAAAATTCAAGAGTAAATTGAATGAGAAGTCGATGTTTGGAGGTGCTAAAAATTGCACACTTGTCAAGATAAAGTTATCAGCAACTAAGATGGTCTCATCATACCACCTGTCAGACATGCAAATTTCCTTTGTTACGAACATTAAAGAAAATCAATACCCTTTCTTTTGCCAACACAGATGCAACTTATTCCCTTAGTTTCCTTGAAAATATTGTGTATGGCTGTCAAAAATTTATGTCTACAAAATTACAAAATTGCTATGATCCTCCGCGGAAAAGGGTTGATCTTCTCATTATTCACAGTGAGAAATCAGAAAATTATGATTATCAGAACTATGTTGCCAGAATTTTGAAATATGGTCAGAGTTGTTCTGTGTACAGAAGAAATTTGCCTGAGTTCAGTTGGTGATCTCCGTGTGTACAGATCATGGAGAATTGTTGGAACCTCACTTACTGTGTCATTGTTAGTCTGGTTCCCTCCCCCTTTCTACGAGAAGGGTCAGGTATGCGCCATTCTATTCACGGCAATGATTGGACGACACTATGGAACATGTCGATTGGCTAAGGGGAGCACCTGCGTCTGCTGCGTCCGCTGCAGTGTTATATGTTGTTTCAAATTTCAAAAACAAACAAAAAACTAACTCGATTCTGTCATTCGGATGAAGTACGTTCTTTCACAAATATATCAGCTCGTACGACGTTTTGCATAATGAAACAGATTGATTTTTGAAGACTTGTGTAATGTTCATGTAACTGCCCCTCCTACTTTGTTGCTGAGTTACTGTAAAGGGCGCAGTCATTTCGAACATTCCAGCCTGACATCACGCTCCACGCATTTGCCCAAAATCTGGGCAAACTGGTAGCCGCATACCTGACCTTTTCGTGAGTGTAGCGCAGCCAGCGGTAGAAAGGGGGCAGGGAACCAGACTACGTCATTGTTCGTATTAGGCCAAAGCAATTGAATTCTTTGTCATGCGTCCACTCAAAATGGAAAAAGGTACGCGATTCAGCGGCTGAAAAACTCACACAAGAAAATTAACACAATGTAATTTGATTACAGTAAATAAATTGTAACAAAATTTTTAGTTCAGAAAAGCTAAGCAGTTACGTCCTAAAATTTCCCATTCAAATAAACTGTGTGTGTTTTCCATGAAAACCTTAAATACCTAAGGGGTAGGAACGCAAAACAAAGAATTTAATTACTTTGGCCTTATCGCTGGCACACAGTACGATTTTCGCTAATCACCGCGTCTCTCACGAGACCAGACAAGCAGCACGTATACCTTTTTGTGCTTCACTTAGGGACCGTCGATAATAAAAGCTGACGCACGACAAACGTAATTCTTTCGTTGGGGGGGGGGGGGGGGGTAAAAGATCATTTCGTTTTGTATGCGTCAAAATCGCATAAGGATTTCCTATTGTTTTCTAAGTGCAACTTTGCAGCTACAACGCAAAACTGCCTTCGCGTTCATCGAGAACAGAATGACCACAAATACGGAGACAGAAAAGACAGCGAAAAGACATGAATGTGAAATAAAAACTATATGCTTTTCAACTTGAAAACATGTATGTGAAACATTTCCCTACGTGCGAAATACATTAATATTTTGTCTTAAAAAGTGAAACGCGTAAAGTGGAGACTTATTAATTACTGTGCCCTTCTGGTATTTTTCATGGGCGTGCGGATCGGAGAAGTGCGTGTGGGTTTGTCAGAAACGGCATCATAATACGAAATTGATTTCGTATAAGAACTTTCGTTTTGAGGGGGAGGGAGGGAGTTTCAAGTAAAACGAAGGAATTACGTTTCTTGTGCGTCAGCTTTTATTATCGACGGACCCTGAGGTGCGCGCGGGGACGAGCCAAACAGTAGACTGTAAAGTACAATCGTGTGCGGGCGCTCTGTAAGGCTTACCTCCGTCCCCGAAAGTGGAGGTAAGGAGTTCCCGCACGCGACTGTGCCTTACAGTCTAGGGCACACAGGTGCCTGGCAGGAAAGAGTTCCGACAAATGATGCTTGATGATGTCGTTTACGAGGATCGGCAAAAAACGAACGTACCGCATCTGACTACCACTTGACGAATTAGAACACAGACTGCATATGAGGTGTGTCATGATTATATTATAACCCTTGCTGTTGTCCCTGAGCTATGCTGCCTCTAGGCTCCAGTCTGGCTTTCCAGACCTCATTCTCTTCACTTGTACAACTTGGATACTTTGTGCCGCCCAAGTTGAAAACATCAACTTATTTATATTCAAAAAATATGGTCCATTGTTAGCGATTTGCTTTACAATGTTGGGGATTTTTCACCTTTATTCTGTTGCATGTTAAGGTTTTCGTGAAGCATGGCATTTTTGCTTTGTTATCGAACCATGCTTAGGCATTTTGATATGAAAAACAGGTCCATGTTTAGGGATTTTTTTCGTGAAAAAGTGATCCATTCAGGGGCGATGGCGCATATTTTCAAGAATTTAAATCCAAAAATTCAAACCAAATCGTGTCCTAGGGAACAAATACATCAAATTCGAGTCGGGAAAATCTGTGGGTGACAAACAGACAGAAGACGGAGAGCAGCCGAGCTCATCACTAGCTGCGACATAGACGACGCAACTGAACTGGACGGCCGGCTATAGTAATCGGGAAAGCTCTTTCTAGGAAGGCAAAACCAACACCAACAGTTACTACCCCCTAAAATGTCAAGTCTGCTCCCTGTTTTTTTTTTATGAATGGGGCAGAAAGTGCCCTAAGCAGAGAAAACGCTGCCTATACTCCGTCTAATATTTCGAGTCTTAAGAGGTCAATGTTAATGTAAGATAAAACAGAATGTATTTATTATTAACTCTTGCAAGTTTTGATGTGTCAGCATTTGTAATAATCAAGTTCATTGTTGCCTACTAAAGGTTTCAATCTGTTGAATGGCATGCGTTAGTTTCTGACACACAAAAATAATTATTTAAAAACTTAAAAACGCAGAACGTATGGCAATGACACCGTTGTCTAAATACTTATTGGTTTCAATATGTGTAATTGACGCAAATCATTCATGTTCTGAATCATTAAATAAACACGAAATCTCAATACTTGCCACTTGTTTAAATTTCTTGACATCCTTTTCCATTTCCCATGCAGGAAACACGTTATCAGGAATTGACTTTCTGTTCATCTTTGCCGTCTATTTTAATATTCTTTCCGCTCGACGAATTTCTCCCACTGTCTCCCTAGCAGACTCGGGGATTATCCTGCGACAATGCAAGTCAATATATTGAATTTGGGTACTCATGATCTTCCCTAGACTCTCCACAGTCGCTGTGCCATGTTTTGTGCGCGCCCACGATGGGCCTGCATTCATGTCGAAGGCTACGCTGTGCAGCTGTGAGCACGCGCTGCCAGACACAGCGACTGTCAGTCCTTGCAAGTAGGCCTATATGAATATTCATAAGGGTAGTGACGTCAAAAGAAAAACCTATCTAACTGGGCGGAGAGAATATATACTAGTAGCTGGTTGACCTATATACGCGGTGTGTTTTTATTTTTCATTTTTCATTTTATTTGGCTATGCTACCTGTCATTTTTCTTTTGATTAACGGATGTGTGGAGTTCTATAAAGTACCCGGATCAGGCAGAAATCCGACCGGTCGCTTGCAAGAACGTCCAGACCCTGAGATTCGCGTCGCGTCTATGAAGGGCGCGCGGGTGTTCACAGGGAAGAACGCGAATCGCAGGGTCTCTGCCAGACTAGATCATCCCGTAAAGGAGCCAGTGGTCTTGTGTGAAGAATTGACACGGAAAGAGATTCCCAGATTTCCTTCACATGTGACCGTTAAACTGGAAATTCGTCGAGCAATATTTTGAATTTTATCATCGACAAAATAGACTTGCGCAGCTATCAAAAGAGGTGATTTGTCAATCGTAATGTAACGAAGCGTTCTGACTTCATGTGCCTCGAGTACAGATTTTCGGACGCTCAATTTTTTATCCTGGCCCAATACTTTTCTGGTCTAAGGCTTGTCCGGACTCATTATAAAGTTCTCGGAGTAAGACAATTCTTGACCACCTTGCCATATTCGTGCCCATAGAGTTACCACAGGTATGTTGACCTTTTTCAAGTTGAATATCAAATGTCAGTAAACCCAAGGTAACTTGTTTCGCTTGTATCAAAGTTTTCACAGTGGGCCCCGATTTTCATTCTTGATTTTGAAAGAGAACGCGTACGGCTGGCAGTTTCATTGAGGCAAGTTTGAGCGACAGCTTGAGGCTTTCATTTTTGAGGGGCTTATTAACATACGGAACAGATGACTTCCATGGTGACACGGTGAAATCCTGTATTTGAATTATACATGCAAACATCGTGGTTTAACCATCAGTCGGAGCGTACAAAGTGCTTTTACATTTACAATGGACCAGGTACCGGCGACTCTGCATCCATTAATATCTGTATAAGTCACTCTGGAGAAAGATAACAGCTTAGCAGGGCTACTGAAAAAAAACCTAATTCTCTTTTAATTGTTCAGCATTATCGTTCCTCTTTTCTACTGGAAATCGAGCTTTTATTTTTTTTTGTTCGTGATCAGCCTGTATTCTGTTTAAATTCGGGGTATTAGCCTTGCCACTAGAGCACACTTCTATGTTATGCCGTTGTCTGCTCACGTGTTCTAACACATGCAAATGAGATATTGTCCTACTTCCGTCAGGCAGTCAGTCTGTCTGTCGGGCGAGATACCTCAAGAAGGGTTCGTCTGATTTCACTCAACTTTGATTCTGTTTTGGATTGGCAAAAAATAGAAATGATTGATCAGCCGTTGCACAATAAATGCAAAATTTCTGGCGTCAGGTTTTCTCAGTGTTAACATATCAGGTCGTATTAATTTCTGCAAAGATGGTCGTTAAAACAAACGATATCATTCAACGTTATTGAGCAGGGGCACGGCTCATTTGCATATTCAAACATCTCTTGCAATTAGCAATGCAAAACTTCAAAGACTCGATGGAAGTTGATGAAACCTACGTTATGTCAATGATACAATTTCCTTAGTATCAGATATAACATTGGTGGAAAAAATCCAGCCTTCGCTCTAAAATAGTCGCTGATTTTCATATTTTACGAGCTTTTATGATAATAATAATAATATAATAAAGTACATTTGTAATGCGCCTAATCTCTGAACAGAGCTCTAGGCGCAATAGTAACAAAAACAAAAAATTACAGGGGAAATGAATGAACCACCGGGACTGGAGACTAGGAAAACGAAAAAGGTTAAACTACTGTTTGAAGAGAAAAGTCTTGAGGGAACGACGGAAAGAAAGGGTAGAGCTGGAGTGGCGAAGGTCAGAAGGAAGTTTGTTCCATAATGCAGGGCCAATGTAAGAGAAAGATCTCTCGCCAAAAGTCTTTGCGGAAACTCTTGGAATACTGAGAAGTCGAGAATCTGAGGAAGAACGGAGTTGTCTTTTTGGAGTGTATTGATGTAGAAGTTCAGAGAGATATTGCGGTCCTGTACCCGTAACTGAATTGAAGCAAGTAGATACAACTTTGTAGTGGATACGAGAACTAATAAGCAGCCAGTGTAATTTTTGCAAAAGGGGTTGGACATGATCTTATTTTTTAGCATTACAGACGAGACGAGCGACAGCATTTTGCACTCTTTGCAACTTGTCTATAAGCTGTTTAGGGCAATAATCTAAACGAGACAGAACAAGTGCAGAGACCAAAGTTTGAGTAGCCTGTAAGGAGAGAAAGTGACGAATAGAGCTAATTTGTCTAATTTGAATGTATGCAGCTTAACAAATATTCTGCACATGTTCACACATATTCATGTTAGAGTTGAGTGTGACTCCTAAGTTTTTGACACTGGGGGGCGAAAATTATATCAAAATCGCCCAGAAATATGGATGGAGGGAGAGATGATTTGGCAGCTTGTCTGGGTGAAGATATAAGTATTGCCTCTGTTTTACTGTCATGCAATTGAAGTTTATTAGATGTCATCCACTGCTTCATGGCAGTGATACAACTTTGCACAGATTCAACAGTTGATTTTATTTGATCGATTGTGGTTTCCTTGTATAATTGATTGTCATCGGCAAAGGCGTGGTGATTTAATGAGTATTTTCTGACGAGGCTAAAAAGAGGGTCAGTGTACAAAACAAAGAGGACGGGGCCAAGAACTGAGCCATGCGGGACACCAAAAGAGATAGATGATGTTGTTGATCGTATGCCATTGATAGTTACAGTTTGAGTTCTGCCTGAGAGGTAAGATTGAAACCAGGAGAGAGCAGTTCCATTGAGTTCCGGAGATGCCAAAAGTATGTTCAAGACGGTTGAAGAGGATGCCATGATCGACAGTATCGAATGCAGCAGATAGGTCTAAGAGAGTGAGAATGGTAATTTTGCCAGAATCCAAGGAGGTCAGAATGTCATTGACTATTTTCAATAAATTTTTGCAGGTTATAATACATCACAATTTTGGGAAAATGTAACTGGAAGGAATTGACAAAGGATAATGAAACATATAATTGATGGTACAAAGACATGGCTGGGATGAAATACTTTCAAAATGGTCTGGTTAAGTTAACTGTAAATTTTTGCAGGTTATAATACATCACTGGTTAATGCATTATTGCATCAGTAGAGAGAATACGATTGGAAATTTACATACAACTTCATCAATTTCTTTGTTTTTCATCACCTACCTGATCGACAGTTGAATTATAGTCGGGACTAGAATTCGTTAGTCGGCATCGATATTGTGCATTGTCACAGACAGGCTGTGATGTCAAGTTGAAGGGCGTATTATCGACATGGTTTTAGGAGAGGTACAGGTTTCTTTATTTAAAAAACGATCGTGATACAAATATTTTGAAGAAATTGGTTGTGTGCAATGGTGCTGTCTGGGTGCAATAAAGAGAGCACGAGAGGGGATGTCCCGCTCGCATCGAAAAGTTAAAGATTGAAGTTAATGTATGCAATGGTACAATATGAGAGACGTTTTAATTTATTGTGCACTAGGTGAAAATGTTCTTAACACATTCTCCCGAACTACCTTATAGAGTAGAGAGTGAATGTTTCTCATGCTTGGTTCAGTCACAGACAAACATATCCAGACTCCCAACGGGTATTGTTTAAGGCGTGAAGCAGTTACGTAACCCATCCATGTTCGCCTCGCCTCAGGTTGCTCTCACCTCTCTTTTCCGAAGAGTGCCGACCATGCGTCCTTCGGTAATTTTCGGATTTTCGCCAATTGTTAAGCGAAAGTATGTTCGGCAAAGTTTGTGTTGTTGTTGTCGTGTGGTGCTGAGCGGAATTGACGTGCTGGCGAAAACGGAAGTGTTTTGAGCTTCAGGAAAGTGAGTTTTGCCGTTTTAAAAATTCCTCTCATATTTTTATGAATATATAATGAGTGTGTTTGATCCAGATTTGAAAGTCTTTTATCGATACTGTCTGGTTTTACTCAATGGTTTACGGTCAGTCATACCGTCTTTTACACGTGCGTCAAGAAAGGACATGTTTATGAAACTGCTGGCATGTTATGTTTTGATTTGCGTGAAGCTGTGTTTCAGGCCTGAGAGCTCACAAAGTAAATATGGTTGCTACGCGACTGGCAGTACGATGCCATCTCGTCGTATTTTTCGCATAATGTCGTTCAATTATCAACCACAAACAAACCCTCCAAAAAGTTTGACACCTTTGAAGCTCATTTTAATATGAAATGCCAAAAGTCTACCGAGACGACCATGGAACAAAAGGCATGCCGCGTTTCCAGTCTGTCTGCGGTTCAGTCAAGTATACCATTTTTATCAACGTCTTAATTTTCGACAATGGGACTTAACAAGGCATGGCGGACACTTTGAATTTAAAATATCGGTAGGGGTTAGATTGTTTTTGTCTCTAGTATCAATTTTGGACGGTAACTTCCGATTTTCATTCTTGATTTGGCAAGAGTAGGTGAAAGTTTCATTTAGGTAGGTTTTAGCAAAAGTTTAAGTCTTTCACTTTCGTGGCGCATACTGTCTTCAGCCGCATACAAACCTACAGTCTTTTTCGGATAGAGGATTATGTGGAAGCCATATTATAGACAATGTACCGATTAAATAATGCTTAATTTAGGCAAATTAATGTCTCCATTGATAATAACTCACTCCCGGTTAATTTACATACGTCAACAATGCTCGTTAATGCATTTTGTATAAATGAGTACATTTTGTTCTGGAAATTTAGCACTATATGTGTCTTCGCTTACATTTACGCTTGTAAAATCTCTTTACTCTTACAATTTTCAGACATGTTAGCATTGGGGATACCGAGCTCCTGGGCACGTTATAAATGAATGCGCGTCGAATATATTACATGTCCTTTATTGATGAGACACTGACATAATGGTCTGCGACATAGCGGCAAGCCACTGCAATATTAATGGCAGTAATTATGAAATTGGTCTTTTAACACGATTGGAACTAATTTGGGATAATTCGATGGTGAAGTGAGGTCGTTTTAATCTGTAAATATAGGCTCATCTGCTTTTCTGTTTTGCCTTGCATTTGCGCATCATGCTAACGTTTGAAAAAAGAGGGCATTATATTAATAAACCGTAGAGTTTTGAACTTTTCATTGTCCCCAGCACAGCTTTTGACCCAATACAAGTATTCTTGACCTCTTATGTTGTAGAAAAATACGGAGTTTTTGGCTCTATGTAAACATGTACAACTTTCAGACAACAGGCAGCAACGGTCACTTGAATGGGCAAGTTTCGAGTTGTACAATAGGGTAATATATACTTGATCGAAATAGTTCGTAGCAACCAGATATGAAACACCCATCTATGGCGCATGATTTTATTTTAGGGTATGTTTGTTGCCAATAGAAATTATACAATTATCCAGTATTCGCCTAGCACTTTCGTTGCAGTATTTCTTTCGTTCCTGTATATGAAAAGGTCTGGCCAAATGTGGGTTTTGCGATCACACCGACACTTCACACACACTCGACAAAAATAGTGTAGCCTATTGTCATATTTCGTTGAAATTTATTCCTTTACTAAATGGTCTGCAGAATTTTGATATGACCAAGATGTTCTGTTATATGCCTGTTTCAATTGTTCGGCTTTGGCCCACTATCTGAAACTGCTACATTGTTATGACGTTCAAGATTGTTACACACTCAATGTTCTGCGCATATCTACTTCTGCCTCATGAATATGTAAACGATTGCTCGCTTTCTGCCTGGCGTTCACGATGAGAGTGGCATTCGGAACAATCTTAACGATGACATCTGGACTGAGATCACGCACGCGTTGCACGGTATATTTGTTATGGCTTCTTTTCGTGGACAGTGTGGATGCTTGTCAGACGACTGAAGGTAAGCTATATTATCGAATTACGAAAAGAAAATTTCTCTCTACAAGTTTGAATATTTCATCTCCCACAACCCACAACTGCTGATGAAATATCTAGCATTATCGGTTCTTCACCATCAACATACTGTTGCTTAGACCCAATTCCCACAAAGATTTTTAAGAACCCTGTTATTGTAAATGCTCTTTTACCACATCTTACTCAGATTTTCAACGACTCTTTGCAGTCTGGTTCTGTACCTGATGTATTTAAGTTAGCCGTTGTTAAACCACTACTCAAAAAACCATCTCTAAATCAGGAAATTCTCAAAAATTTTCGGCCTGTTTCAAATTTCTCGTTTTTATCGAAGATTCTTGAACGTATTGTTGCTGACAGATTAAATACCTATATTGTCAGCCATTCATTAGATGAACCAATGCAATCTGCCTACAAGCCAGGACATAGTACTGAAACAGCTCTTTTAAGGTAACAAATGATATTTTGCTTGCCCTCGATGATAAGTGTGATGTATTCTTGGTCTTACTTGACCTTTCTGCTGCATTTGATACTGTCAACCACACTATTCTATTAGATCGTTTAAGAGATCAATTTGGTCTTTTGGTTATGCACTTAAGTGGTTTGAGTCATATCTTTCAAATCGAAGTCAGTGTGTTCTTATAAATTCCACTCAATCATCATTTCATCCACTTGATACCGGGGTACCTCAGGGATCAGTGTTAGGTCCAATTCTTTTCAATGTTTATACCTCTCCGCTCGGTAAATTAGTCGCTAGTCATGGATGTCTTTATAGTTTTTATGCTGATGATTCAACATTGTATATGTCTTTCACCAGGGATAATGCCATTAGAATGATTTCAAATCTTGAAAATTGCATTTCAGATGTCAGACTTTGGATGTCTACAAATTTTCTCACTTTAAACGATGATAAAACAGAATTTGTAATTTTCTCCTCGGATTGTCCATCTGATAGAAATATCACGGAAATTTGTGTTGGAGATGCTAAAATTCCTGTTTGCTATCAGGCCAAAAGCCTAGGCGTCATCCTTGATTCTCATCTCACACTGAGACCTCATGTTTCAGAGATCTGCCGTACGGCAACCTTTCATCTACGACGCATTGCTCGTATTCGTAAATATTTATCAAGGTCTGCCACAGAACAACTTGTCCATGCTTTTATCACATCTCGTATTGATTTCTGTAACTCTCTGTTGTATGGACTTCCGAATAATTTAATCATTCAGATTCAACGTGTTCAAAACATGGCTGCAAGAATTGTAACTCGATCAAAAATCTCTCTTCATATCACCCCTGTTCTGTACCAGTTGCATTGGTTACCGGTGACACAGCGCATTGTATTTAAGATGTTAGTCCTGACTTTTAAGTGTATTCACGGGCTTGCTCCCAGTTATCTTTCAAATATGATATCACTCTATGTTCCATGTCGTAACTTGAGGTCAGCTGACCAGTTCAGACTTCGTCCGGTTCGATCGCGCACAAAGAAGTATGGAGATCGTTCGTTTAGTGTGGCAGCTCCCATACTCTGGAACAGTCTTCCATTAGATATTCGGCGTTCTCCTAGCCTGTCAATTTTTAAAACTAATGTTAAAACTTTCCTTTTTAAACTTGCTTTTTAGACTTTGGTTTTAGATGGTTTTATTGTAGTTTTTTTATTACTGTTTTAATTGCTTTTTGTGATATGTAAATTTTCTCACAGCGTCCTTGATCACTTTGTTGTGGATATTGACGCTTTATAAATAAATTATTATTATTTATTATTATTATTATCTCGTTCAGAGGATGTATCAACGGTATATTTTGCTCATCGCCTGTGGTCATCTCATGCAATGATAAGCGATCTCGGTTCAACAGATAGCGCACTATCACTACCAGTGGTATTTTAGTAAGCTGCTTTTGTAAGCAAGAGAGTTAACTACATGGATATTGAGATATCATCACATGTGCAATTTGTTTGTAAATATAAAAAAGGGGCTTTTGCACAAAAACATACGATTCATGTAAAGTCTGCTCTGTTTATTTGCATTCCAAATGGAATATATTTGGCAGATTATGTCATGTATACTATCCAGAGTGTTTGTACGAGAAACTGAAAATACATTCTCAAAGCCCTGTTGTTGTAACTGAAATCTGTCTTTACACTGCCAGTCATTTTTTGTCGACTGCAGAATGATTTTATTCTTAGTAAAATGTCCCTATACGATGTTACTGAAAATCAATTGAATATTCGTTCAGCCGACATTTTTAAAATTCTTGTCCATCAAAATGATGCAGGCAAAATAAACAACTGCAGTACTGCTCACAGAAGACGTTCCGTTTAAAATTGAAAAAGTTACACTTGTTGTTTTAAAGGTCGGTTTTGATGACACAGAAAAAACAATTTCTTTTTTTTTTTGGTCAAAACTTTAGAAAGTGCAGTGTACGAAACATTAATTAAGTTGGGTTTGCAGTGCGGATATAATGTGAGAAAAAGAAATAACCAAACTTAACCCTTTCACCCCCAGTTCCCTGTATACAGGTCCAACTTTACCATAGAAAACAATGGATTTGGGACAAACCATGGTGGTGAAAGGGTTAAACTTGAGAAATTCATGGGTACCATCACAACCCTCGAGTTTAGGGGTTCTGCTGGATTTTTGTATGGAGTCCGGGCAGGGTGACTATCAACGAGTTTAGTGGCCTGAGTATTTTTATGAGTAACAATGCAACGGGAGTGAGTCGACTTTAAACAATAATATCTCTGTTTTAATAAAGTTAAGTGCATCATAAATATTGATATGATCACCAGATTACGAAGTGAAGGTTTTCAAGTACTTCCAACGATATTGCTCTACGTCAGCCCGGATGAAGCATGTGGGATTTTGATCAAAAAGTTATTAACCTGCTATACAAAGTGCATTGCCTTGAACGAGAAGTGCATTGAAAGTATACAAATTTATCGCGATATAAAATACCCATGGTTGGGTCGATGTCAAAGCGTGGTTGAAGGAGACACTGTCCTCATGTCAAGTCAACATGAAGTTTGTCATGATCAATACGTTTTCTCCGACGGGTTGGACAGCTACAGGTATTCAACGATCGGGTGAAAGAAAAATGAAACAAGCGCAAATGTTAGACCCAACCTTGACGGTAATGTGCAATGGATTTGCTTTTAGGGCATATTTAGTGCCCACATTTCTTTCATTTTTTGCAATTCTTGTTTGGGCACATGGAAAGGCTCTGAACTTGTTCTGTCAACACTGCATGTAAATATAATGCATCTTTTATAGTCAGAATGTCTAATCTAGATAAAATTTCATTAGAAACAATGTAACGAAGGAGGATTTTGCACGTTCGTAAAAAAAATCACATCATAAAGCATAGCCAAAAATTTGGAGAGGCAATATTTTTCTTTTGGTCTTTACTACTGACCATAACGGTTTTCAATGAAACGTAACGCATTTCGAGCTTAAATGAGTAGAAGAAGAAATTTCAGCCGATTGAGGATAATAGAGCACACAGTAGCATTTTAATTAGATAAGTGCAGTATTGTATTGCAGTGCGTAAGAATTTTGATATGTTAATTGCCACTTTGGCTGTATGAACACTCATGCAAATCAACATACAAAATCAACATACAATTGACATTTAATTTCCCAAGAGATTAAATGATAGGAATACAATCCTATTAGCTGTTTGTTGCCTAATGGTGTCAAAATATTTCGTCGCTTTGCTCAATTTTGAGTATGACTTTCTGCTGCACGTTTGTTCAAATTGGACCATTAATGTTGAGTGATGTACTCGGTACAGACTGATTGTAGAAAGGTACATAAAAAGAGACATTACACGTCAATGAATAAATACAGAGTTTTTAACAGGAGGATTAATGAAAAACCCGGGAATGTTTACAGCTTGCCCAGGCAAAACTAAACGAGACGTTATAGTGGAAATAACAGGTAGAAGCGGTTGAATGTTTGGACACTCAAGGAAAGTATTCAAAAGTGAAACAATGTCATTATAGAGAGAACAGTTGGCATCTGAACGAAAACCAGCACGGAACAAAAAAGAACTAGTTTGATAGGCTCTGTGCATAATGCTCCATTGTAACCGTCTTTCTTTATGATGGGATCACAATGACATTAAGCAAAGTTTTGTTTGATGGAATGTGGAATACTCAAAATGTCCCTCCAGATGGTGTCTAATCTGTCTGGTAAACATGCATAATGATGAACCATTATCAAGTACTTGAATTGTAAATTGCACCTTTTTCTATTTTACACAGAAAATAATTGTGCCCTGTAGAATGTTGCAGCTGAAAAGAATACACAGTATCTGGCGCATTGTCTGGATTCTTGTTACAAAAAGGATTTTCAATGTCGGATTTCAAACGAACAGGAATAGACTTGTAAATATATTGTAAAGACAAAGACATAATACACTGTGAATGAATCACAACTATATTACACAAATCTGAAGAAGTTAACCAACGATTTTCCAAAGTATTGAAAAGATCTGTTGTAACTTTAGCATTGACAAAGGCTGGTACAGTAAAAGGAGACTTATGAATAGGATGCATAATGAGTGGATTTTGAAAAAGAGGCTCTTTAAGAATGTCAGGAACACTCAATGGGATTCCTCTACGAACTTTGTCAACAGAATTCCAAAAATGTAAATACGACGGATGATTAACATCCTGATACAAATACTTTTGAATATAATTGAGACGTAAAGAAATACAACGAGTTTAAAGATTAGGCCTTGGCCACCTTAAATGAGAGGTAAGTACAGTGTTTCCGAAGGCATCCAATGACGTCCTTGCCAGACAAATCTTAGAAAAAGGGTTTAAAGAAATTGTTTGATTATCGGGAGTTGTACAAGTCAATCTATGAAGTAATTTTGATGAAATCAGCTGATTAATGACCAAAACACGACCTCTGTAAGACATGCCAGGTGCAAAAGACGACCAAAATTTCACCTTTTTTTTCAGTGATGGTCACTAATTCAGACCAATTTTTCTGACTATACCTTTTTGAATTACCAACATACACACCGAGCAGATTTAACCCTGTTGAGTTCCATTTGATATTTAATGGCGTGTCAATACGATTTCGCCACCTACCAGCCCAGAGACCTTCAGATTTCTTTAGGTTAACTTTTGCAATAGACGCATTTTCATATAACTGAAAAGTCACTAAAATCTTCATCTCTAGTAATAAAAACTTCAACATCATCGGCATACGCAGAAAGGCAGGTAGTATGACTAGGAGCTTCTGGTATTATCAATCCTCTTATGTTACTGTTATTTCTAATCTTATCTAAAATGGTTCTCAGGCAATCACATAAAGTTGACCAGAAAGTAAACAACTTTGTCTAATCCAACGATTAATTGAAATTGGAGCGGTAATGGAACTATTGATCTTTAACACTGAATGAATATCTGTATAGAGTGTTTTAATACGGCTAGTTTTCAATCGGGTTCGAACCCTCAACATATGGCATCAGTCGCCTAGCGGAGAGGCAACAGAGAGAACCGCTCGGCTAAATCTCCACTCCCAAATAAAGAGTGGTTCAATAGCCTGCAAAGTTGTTACATTTTTCTTACTGAGACCGCTCCACACGTTGTAGAGTTCGTGAAGCACTCACGCACGTACGCTCACTATCACACATCGCACACATACAAACTCAGAGTTCTATGAAAGTAATCATGACTGACACGGTCAAAAACATTTTCCTGGTCTAGAGCAACAATACCCAGAGGTGACTTTGTGTCATTGGCATAGAAAATACTATCCTTTAATAAATGCACATTATCAAGTATGTGACTATTTGGAATACAATAGGACTGATCTATATGAATTGTTTTGGAAAGAATATTACGGAAACCAATTGAGAGACCTTTAGTGACAATTTTATAAATCACTATACATAACAAGCTAATGGGTCTCCAGTTCTTGACTAACGTTTAAATGGCATCCAAGATACAGTAAAATTGGTCAAAGGTCACTCAAGGTCACAAATATTTAGTTTGGGGCTCATATTGACTTATGGGGCAAGAAGTGTTACAGTGGTAATTAAATACTGAAAAATAATTATTTAATTACTTAAAAATCTTCGTATCCAAAACGATAATTTTAATAACCTTGAAATTTGATATAAATCATTGTGGTAATGTCGTCTGCATTTATTGTTAACAGTTTATTTATTTATCGCATTTGATACAAATAAGGAAGAATTCAATATTTCAATCAAAGATGGCAGCCAGGTCACATGACCCACATTAAAAGAGTCATGTGCACTAGTATCAGAAGGCTTAATAAGCTCTTCAAGTTTGAAAACGCTGTGTGCAGCGGTTTTGAATATCTGTACAAATAAGGTACGGAAGAAGATGTAGAAGAAGAGGAAGACAGTTGATCGCCAGTAAAAACAATAGGGGCCTAAGCCCTCTGAGATTTAGGTCCGTAATTAATGATTTTTAAATGGCTATAGTGTTCACCATTTCAAATGTAGGGAGCTTGCAACTTTACAATGTGGTTGGCTTTACGATAGCCATACCTGTAGAGAAGGCTCCTTTCGGGTTAGCTAGTAACCAATCTGATTAAAATCAGATATAGAGTACGGCAACGTCTATACTTGCGCGGTATTCTCTTGCTGTCAAGTAGTGATAGGCGACAGCTAGAGAATACCTCGTTAGTATAGACGTCGCCGCACTCTACATCTGATTTTAATCAGATTGGCAAGTAACATGGCGTTGCTCTAAGCTTGACTGAGATGATCCGCACACCAAATAGAGAGGGAATTGAAGCCAATTTTGAAAACCTAAATATTTAATACTGTTTGTAAAAATGTGACTTCACGTAATGCTATTTTACACATGTGTAGCTTTATATACTCTCTCACTAAAAAGGAACAAGAAACAATTTAACTATGCCACACTTTACAGCGTCAAGTATTGTTACACTATTGTTCACGTGAACGCTTTGCAACTGTTTTATCTTCATGCCAGTTAGTTTTTGAAATCACCATCAATAAATGTGATATTTTCATCGCTTTTCAACTGGAACACATCTAAAATTATCCGGCTAAGGCTAAGCCGATGTCGAGACTTCTGTTATGAGTTATGAGAAACGTCAATTCTATGGCATCCAAGCAAAAATGTGATACCATTGTCGAACAGGCTGGTTGGTGGCGAAAATTTTCATTTATGGCACTTGTTATTCAACATTTCTGTCACTTTTCTCTTCGGTCTGTCAATCATTAACTTCTAAACGTCAACATTGGCTTTTCTGCATTAAAGTTACGTCTCCTTCAGGAAATAATTTATTCCAGAAATTATGACAAAAAATCGGAGTCTAACTAAAATCATGTCGATTTAGTCCAAAACTATGAAAAAAAGTACAGAGAGATACATAAAAATTTACAGAATGTTGCACTGAAATTTTGGAGGGTAAAAATATAGCACAGAAAGGGTTGATGAGGAAAGCGCAGTCTGTCTGTACCAAGTACATCACTCGACATTAATAGCCGTGTCAACCCTATTTGTAACAATTAACCCTATTTGTAACAAAATTTAACCCCATATAGGTTTAGTAAAATTTCGGTCAGAAAACAAGATTTTAAACATTTTTGACCGAAATTGGTGAAAATTGCCCCGAAACAAACTTTTGGCATGTATCTGCACGACTTGATTATATCTTACGAGTAGGCCTCTTATCCCAGGCAACCTGCACAACAACATTTAATCTAACGATCATTTTCGGAAAAAAAATGAGTTTCGACATGGAAAAAAAAGAAAATTGCCCCAAATATATAAATATGTATATTTCATCAAGATTTCATCAAATACGGCCAAGTTTCTTTGAAAATTAGGTTTTGTTACAAATAGGGTTGATTGTTACAAATAGGGTTGACATGTCACCCCTATTTGTAACAATCAACCCAATTTGTAACAAAAGCAGTTTCTGAAAAATGAGTTTTGACAAGGAAAAAGAAGAAAATGGCCCCCAAACATACAAATATGCATATTTTATTAATATTTCAACAAATACTGCAAAGTTTTTTTGAAAATTAAGTTTTGTTACAAATAGGGTTGATTGTTACAAATAGGGGTGATACAGCGTGCGCTCTATTATCCTAAATCGGCTGAAATTTCCTCTTCTGCTCATTTAAGCTCGAAATGCGTAACGTTTCATTGAAAACCGTTATGGTTAGTAAGGCCACAAAGAAAAACGTTGCCTCTCCAAATTTCGAGCAATGCTTTATGATGCGATTTTTTACGAACGTGCAAAATCCTCCTTCGTTACATTGTTTCTAATGAATTTTTATCTAGATTAGACATTCTGACTATAAAAGATGCATTGTATTTACATGCAGTGTTGACAGAACAAGTTCAGAGCCTTTCCGTGTGCCCCAACAAGAATTGCAAAAAATGAAAGAAATGTGGGCACTAAATATGCCCTAAAAGCAAATCCATTGCACATTACCGTCAAGGTTGGGTCTAACATTTGCGCTTGTTTCATTTTTCTTTCACCCGATCGTTGAATACCTGTAGCTGTCCAACCCGTCGGAGAAAACGCCTCGATCATGACAAACTTCATGTTGACTTGACATGAGGACTGTGTCTCCTTCAACCACGCTTTGACATCGACCCAACCATGGGTATTTTATATCGCGATAAATTTGTATACTTTCAATGCACCTCTCGTTCAAGGCGATGCACTTTGTATAGCAGGTTAATAACTTTTTGATCAAATCGCCACGTGCTTCATCCGGGCTGACATAGAGCAATATCGTTGGAAGTACTTCAAAACATTCACTTCGAAAGCTGGCGATCATATCAATATTTATGATGCACTGAACTTTACTAAAACAGAGATATTATTGTTTGAAGTCGACTCACTCCCGTTGCATTGTTACTCATAAAAATACTCAGGCCTCTAAACCCGTTGATAGTCAACCTGCCCTGACTCCATACAAGGGCAGAACCCCCAAACTCGAGGGATTTATGGTACCCTTGAATTGCACCAAATGACTTGTAAGTTGGTGTATAGGAAACCTTAAAAACGTTAATCGTTCATATGGCTACCATAGCAACTGGTCAAATGAACTAGCGGCCATTTTGGATTGCATAAAAATTTAGCAATCAATCTCATGTAAACACGTTTTATAGGCCAAATGACCATACACTGAAGTTCAAGGTCACTGGCCTTGTCGATTTCGAGATTTTAAGCTATCATTTTCCAGAATTTTCTGTGACCTCTGACCGGTCCTATGCCTCTACAGCTAAGCTATGGCTATTATCTATTCTGGCCTGTATGAGAGTCCAATGAGGCTCTTGTCTATTCAAAAATGAGCAATAAGGGACCAAACTGCAGACCTGAATTTTTGGGTGACCCTTGAAATTTGACCAATAGTTCATCCCCTTCTTTATTAATTAGGCACATATCTAATTCTAGCCTACACGGCAGAGCAAGAGGTCGGACTCCTTTCACTCAGCAAAAAGTATGGGAGTAAATAACTATCACAAAATGTCAGGTGTACAAATATAATTTGGGATAACCAATCGAGCTAGAGGTATGATATTTGGTACAGAGGGATACGAATGTAAGAACGTTTTTGATAAAATAACCTGCGACCTCGACGACCTTTGACCTCAAATATGCACATTTGCCTATAAATAAGTGACCATGTGTGCCATACTCTCCTTAATCAGTACGAATGGGAACCTTATGGCGTTACATTCTGTACCTCATTGATTATGCACATACCTTTTTCTGGGCATATTTTTGGTAAATAGGGTAAACTATGGAAAGAAAGTTTGTTGACAATATGTCATGAAACCTCTATGACCTTTGACCTCGAATATGCATATATGACAGTGGTTTACATTTGATATTCGGTATGATGGGGCCTTATGACGGTACATCCTGTACGTCATCAATTTTGCACTAATTCTAATTCAGGGCATGTAAATTGAGCCAGAGATTTAATTTTTTGTACACGGTGATAACAATAGAAGGTAAGTTTGTTGACAGATGTCACCTGATCACGATGATCTTCGACCTTGAATATGAATTTCATGCCTATAAATCAAGAACAACATGTTCTACACCCTTCATATTCCGTGTGTTGGAGAACCTTATGGTGCCACATCCTGCACCATATTAATTATGTGCATATCTAATTCTGGGCCAGCCAATAGAGCTAGGCGTTTGATTTTTGGTTCAGAGGAATATATATAGACAAATTATTTTGCCACAAAGTCATTTTACCTTTGACCTCAATTCCAAAAATACACTCATAAATCAGTAACCACACACTACTGCCTCAATATTTGATGAGGTAAACTCCCTTTAAGCCACCAATGTTGAGGGAATCTGAATATTGACAATATATATCATATTAAGATATTGATGATAAGTGAAAATGTTTCAAATTTTTCATTGGTATAATACTGGTAGTATATGGTTCACCAAACTATGACGTCTTACGACATCGATGTGCTTGTCATTGCACTTTAATGGGTGTACACATATCCTGTTAAAGGCAAGATAACATACCTGAAGTTGTTACCCTGCTAGCCAGGTTCCTAAAGACGTAGGTTTTCCAAACTAGTCAAACACGAGGCGATTGCAATATGCAAATCAGCTATAATATTGTTGTACCCCACATCTGAATTTGACACATACATACATACATACATACATACATACATACATACATGCATACATACATACATACATACATACATACATACATACATACATACATACATACATACATACATACATACATACATACATACATACATACATACATACATACATACATACATACATACATACATACATACATACATGTAGGCACATGCACACAGAGAGACAGACACACAAACACAGAAACACACACGAACACACACGTATGTACCTGTACATGCCTACCTACCTACGTACATACACACATACATACATCCGTTTAATCATTCATTCGTCCACCTTAATCTTGTATTTTTTCGGTTTAGATATGCCAGAATGTTCTTTTTATGACAATACTGATCTGTATGGATCAGATATGTCCTTTGTGCAACTTGGTACATTTGGCGAATGCTGTACAGCGTGTGTGGACACGGAGGGGTGCAAGGCTTGGTCATATATCAAATCCGGTTCGGATGCTGGAAGGTGTTGCTTAAAGCATAGCATACCGGAGTTTACAGAAAGATCCTCTATAATATCAGGAATTATTCAAGGTAAAGTTGACAAACTATGAAAAACCGTGATTACATACATACATACATACATACATACATACATACATACATACATACATACATACATACATACATACATACATACATACATACATACATACATACATACATACATACATACATACATACATACACACACACACACACACACACACACACACACACACACACACACACACACATACATACATACATACATACATACATACATACATACATACATACATACATACATACATACATACATACATACATACATACATACATACATACATACATACATACATACATACATACATACATACATACATACATACTTACAGTCACAAGCACAGGCACGGCCAAACAGAAACAGAAACAGACACAAACACACACACACACACACACACATATGTACGTGCGTAACTACTTGCCTACTTACCTACCTACATTCATACATACACACATACATTCATTCATTCGTTCAGCTGAATCTTGTGATTTTTTTCGGTTTAGATATTCCAGGATGTTCTTTTTATGACAATACTGATATGTATGGATCAGACTTGTTATATCAGCAACTAAGTTCATATGGCGAATGTTGTACAGCCTGTGCGGAAAGAGATTGGTGCAAATCTTGGACGTATGTCAAATCCGGTATCAATGCTCGAACGTGTGCCTTAAAGCATAACATACCAGAGCGTAGAGAAAGTTCCTCTGCAATGTCAGGAATTATGCAAGGTAAAGTAGAAAAAATATGGAAAACAAACGTTATTAAACATATTGAATATAGTATACGATCTTATTACGCTTTCTAGATAAATAGTTTTAGGGTATTGCGATCAGGTATATTATCGGCGCCTAGAGAACTTTAAGACATGTTTATTGCAGAATATTTACAAAAGTATTGGACTCAAAAGAATTATAAAAATCAATTGTACTTCTCTCTCAAATGACGTCTTGCCATACATTCTTGATTTGCTAAACTATTTCCTTCCTTTCCTCAGATTCCGAGAAACCTGTTATTATCTGTCCCCCTAACATTACAAGAAACATTTTCCTAGACATGGCTACTATCCAGCTGTCATGGACACCTCCGAATGCCTCTGACAATTCTGGTACTGTCCACGTGTCCGGGAGTCATCAACCGGGTTGTAACTTTACCATAGGCCTTACAACAGTGTCATATAAAGCGGTGGATCCTTCTGGCAATAAGGCTTGCTGTATGTTTACTGTGACTGTAAAAGGCAAGTTGAAAGAAGATGGTGTTCTCAGAAAACTCTTGGCAAAAGAGCTTCTCATACTACTGTACTTCCATCGAAAGTATTGACCAATAATGCTAGCGTGTCAAATACTTTGCTAATAACTTTAGCTTAGAACGCTAGTGTTGTCCACCCATAGCTCATTCATATATTCACAATAACTTATTTATAAACTTCACACGTGATATATTCGTTTCTATGGAAATCCGGTCACGACATGCGACATGCGACCTGCGACTTCGAAACTGCGACCTGCGTCCTGCGTGTTTGTCAAACTGCGACCTGCGTCCTGCGTGTTTGTCAAACTGCGACCTGCGTCCTGCGTGTTTGTCAAACTGCAACCTGCGACTTCCGGGTGCTCTGGCCTAGCTGCCACCTGCGAGTTTGAAACGTGATCCACGATTTTAGGTATTTGGTGTTTATTAAGAGTATGAAAAGCGGTCACAAGTAATATCAGTGATAGGTGGTGTTATTTAGGAAAGAGATGGCCTTCGATGACACAGCTGTGTTGGCCTACGTGTTGTTCGGTTGCTTTCAAATTCCGGTTTCAAAGGGACAATGCTTATAAATATAAAGGAAAATGAGGGCAAATCCACACATCGGCTCTACCAATATTGTTTAATATTTCGATATGGTGAATAAAAGGATCATTGCATTTATTTTGTGTGGAATACATGGCGAGACACCGGTGAATCGATAGTACCTATGACCCTAGTCATGTGATCTGGGTCCCCGGTAAACCGATTTGTTGATTGAGTGATTGGTCTTAACGGTGTTTCGGAACCAAAAATGGGGTTCCTTCATCAATCCTCTCTTGTTTTGTATCCCCTCCGCTTGGTTGTGTGATGAAGTCATCTTAGTCCTCGAAGAGGAGAAGCCAGATTCGTTATTGAGAGAGTTAACTACTATTGACAGACTCTATAGTGAGCGATCCGGTGTGTAGTGTCATATAAACATGACCCAGCATCGACCGGAGTTTCCGGACGCTTATAAGGGTTTTTATTTAGGGCACATTTTGAGCGTTGCTAGTGCTCGTTATGTTAACAGTAACAGGTCGCATGTGGATGATGTCGCAGTTGTGAAGTCGCAGGTTACACCTAGGTCTAAATGCCGAAGTCGCAGCTCGCATGTTTCAAACTCGCAGGACGCACGTCGCGGTTTTGAAGTCGCAGGTCGCATGTCGCATGTCGTGACCGGATTTCCATACGTTTCTGACGTCCTTGCTAATGTGCTCGTTTAGGGTTTCTTCTGGACTAGCTACTTACATGTTTGACATTACAAGCATATGCTTTAAGTCACGTAAATTATTAAGGACGTATTCTCTACATAAATGCTAACTTGACTCATTGACTGATTGTCTGAATGACTGATCGGCTGGCTCGCTGACTAAATGACTGGCTTAGATAGATAGTGAGTTAGTTACTCACCCACTCACTCACTCATTATTTAGCCGCATGTTGTGAGTTCGAACCTGACTGAAAACACCGTATTTAGGGGCCGAGCGCCCTCATGGGCGAGGCCCCTATTGTTATTGCTAGAGTTCTACTATGGTCTTCTTCTTGTGCCGTTTTTTATGTCCTCCTTAATCTCAGAAACTGCTCAATGAAATCTTCTCAAACTTGGTTAAGGTCAATGAGAGGTAGTGCATATTACTCTTGAATTTTAAATTTGTCATGTGACCTGGCTACAATTTTCAATGAAAATATTGTATTTCATCTAATTTGCATAAAATTTGACCGGTCAAAATCTTTTCGCAAACTTTATAGGCAATACTATCAAGATGCTTCATACCAAATTTCATGGAAATGGACCAGGCAGTTTTAGAGAAGAAGATTTTTAAAGTATTATTTTTTCTGATTTTTCAATGACTTTTGACCTCAGCTATACCTCTGCAGCTAAGCAATACCAACGGCTTTTTCTGGCCTATGTTAGAGTCCGAGGGGGCTTGTGACTACTGAAAAATTACCAATAGGGGACCAAACTACAGATGAAAATTTTTAGGACGAACTTGACCTATGACCCTAGCATGTTTATATTCCTATTTAATTATGCACATATCTAATTCCCGCCTTTGAAGTAGACCCAGAGTTCTGATTTTTGGTACACAGGGACAAGTATTTGTGTAAAGGTTTTTTAACAAAATGTCACATGACCAGCACATCCTATATCTAATTAATTATGCACATATCTAATTCTGGGCGAGCCAATAGAGCTAGAGGTCTGTTTTGGTACATACGCTTATCTATGGTAACAAAGATTTATGACAAAATGTCACGTGACCCTGATGACCTTTGACCACAAATATACTTATATGCCTATAAATCAATAGTCACAATAGCTACATAGTTCATATTTGGTAGGATGATAGACCTTCTGATGCCACATCATATACTTCATTAATAATGCACATATCTAAGCTAGCCATTAGAGCTGGAGGTCTGATTTTTAGTATATAGAATAACTATGGAAAACAACTTTTTCACAAAGTGCCACATGACCTCGATGACCTTTGAGCTAAAATATACATATTTGTCCATAACTTAGTAACCATAAGTGCTACACCCTTCATATTTGGTATGATGGGACACGTTATGATGCGAAATCCTGTACCTCATTAATTTAACACATATCTAATTCTTGGCAAGACAATAGAGCTAGAGGTCTGAATTTTGGTATATAGGGATAACCATGGGATACAATTTTTTTGAGAAAATGTCACATGACCTCGATGACCTTTGACCTCGAATATCCATATTTGTCCATAACTAAGTAACAAACAGTGTTATACCCTTCGTATTTGGTACGATTGGAGACCGTATGATGCTCCATCCTGTAGCTCATTAGTTATGCACATATCTAATTCTGAGCAACCCAATAGAGCTAGAGGTCTGATTTTTGGTATATAGGGATAAGTATGGGATACAATTCTTTTTACAGAATGTCACATGACCTCGATGACCTCTGACTTCATGATCAGATATACATATTTTTCCATAACTCAGTAACCACAAGTGCTACACCTTTTATATTTATTATGCTGTGAGACCTTATAGGGCCATATCCGCTATTTCATTAAATATGCACATACCTAATTTTTGTACAATCCAATGGAGCTAGAGTTCTTATTTTTATTATATGGGGACAAATATGGGAAACAATTATTTTGACGAAATCTCACGTGACCTCGATGACATTTTGACCTCACATATACATATTTGTCCACATCCAACAGTGCTATACCCTTCATATTTGATACGATTGGAGACCTTATGACACAACATTCTATACCTCATTAATTATGCACATATCTAATTCTCTACAAGAGAATAGAGATCGATATCTGATTTTTGGAACAAAGGCATATCTATTAGTACAAAGATTTATGAAAAAATGTCACATGACGTTGAGGACCTTTGATCTTGAATATACTCATATGCCTATAGATCAATAGTCACAATGGCTATAAAGTTCATATTTGGTAGGATGGTAGACCTTATAATGCCACATCATGTACCTCATTAATTATGCACATATCTATTTCTAGGCTAGCCAATTGAGCTAGAGCTCTTATTGTTTGTACACGCTAATATCTATGGGAGCAAAGATTTTTGACAAAATGTCACGTGATCTCGATGACCTTTGAATTCAAAATTTACTTCTTCGCTATAAATCAGCAGCCACAATTTCTATACAGTTGATATTTGGTAGCATCATAGACAATATGGTCTCATATCATGTGACTCATTAATTATGTGCATATATAATTTTCGGCAAGAAAATAGAGGTAGAGGTCTGATTTTTGGTATGCAGAGATAACTATAGGGTCAAAGATTTATGACACGAGGTCACGTGAGCTTGATGACCTTTGACTCCTAATATAAATATATATAAATGCCTATAAATCAGTAGCCATAAGGGATAGCGACTGCATATTTTTAGAGATATAGTAGACTTAATGGTGTCATATCATATGACTCATAAATTATGTGCATATCTTATTTTGGGGTAGCTAATAAAGATAGATGTCTGATTTTTGGTATACAGGTATAAATATGGAAACAAATATTAATGGGAAAATGTCATGCGATATAATGACCTTTGACCTCAAGTATGTGTATATGTTTATAACTCAGTAGTCACAAGTCCTACATCCTTCATATTTTGTATGATAGGAGACCTTATGATGGCATATTTTACACCCTATTAATTATCTGCATATCTTATTCATAGAGATAGAGGTCTGGATTTTGGTACATAGAGATAAGTATTGAATATAATGTTTTTGACAAAATGTCATGTGACCTCGATGACCTTTGACTTCAAATATACATATATACCTAAAACTGAGTAACAATTAGTACTAAAACCTTCATGATTTGTGTAACAGGAGATCTCAAAGTGACGTATTACGTGTCTCATTAACTATGCAAGGTGCTTCGGCCCCTACAACTCTGCTTGCAGCTTTAATTTCTACTTGGGGTTGATAGCTCTGCTGGTTGACAGAATGGTCCACAAGGCTGTCTTTCACCCAGTTTAAGCAACGTATTCATTGGTTCGATAAGCAGGTATGCGTGTATGCGATGCGTGATAGACAGTGTGCGAGGGTGAGTGCGTCTGAACTCTACAACGTGTGTATGGGTCGCAGTCAGAAAAATGTAACAACTTAACCCAGTTATTGAACCACTCGATTTGAGAATGGGGATTTTTGCGAGCGGTTCTATCTGCTGCTTCTCCGCCAGGTGACTGGATGCCGTATGTTGTGACATTGTTATATCTTCAAAGCTTGACTACTGCAATGCTCTACTATATGGCTTGCCCGATACACAATTACAGCGGTTACAACGTGCCCAAAACACAGCGGCTAGAATTGTTACAAAGACCAGGAAATCCGACCACATTACCCCCATACTTATGCAACTTCACTGGCTTCCAGTACATCATCGCATTGTATACAAACTTTTGCTGATTACTTACAAAGCCCTAAATGGACAAGCTCCACAATATCTCAGGAATTTAATAACACCTTGTGCCTCATCACGTGTTCTTCGTTCATCTGATAAATGCCTTCTGCACACACCTAGATGGAATCTGACTACCTATGGTCGCCGCTCCTTCTCTGTAGCAGCTCCTGTCCTTTGGAACTCTTTGCCCCTGGACATAAAAACCTCTCCTAATGTCAACATTTTCAAAAGACGCTTAAAAACTTACATCTTCCAGAGAGCATTTTCATTGTAACTCTAAGCGCCACTGAGCATTGTTTAACTTTGGATATTAGGCGCTATACAAATTTTCTAGATAGATAGATAGATTGAACCCGACTAAAACACGGTATTACTTACTTACTTTTTGACCTACTTAATATTATCTCTCTTTTTATACTTACTTTTGCATGTTTCCTCGAGTTAATCTTTACAATTTTCTGTGCATTATGAAAAGGAATGACAAGACCATTCTTTGATGATTCGAATGGGATCCGGGCGAACAGTTCCACACACAATGTAAGCAACAATATATTGTGTCATTATTTTTAAAGAAATAAATGCATATGCTAGCAAATCTGAATACATTACAGTTTATATTCTACTCAATATGCCATTTTAGACGAAAGCCGTTGTTATTTATAAAATACAGACATTGTGAAATTCTTTACCAGTCAACAGTAAAGACAAAACTAACATTGTGCAATTATTTATTATTCCTTGATAAGATCATAAACAAGATAGATGAGTTATCTGATGCGATCTCAGGGCTGGTAAATGTCAACGTTTCTGCAGAAGAAAGTCAACACATGGCTGAAGGTAAATGATATAAATGATTGTAAGACTGATAGTAAGAGGACAGCCCGTATTCAAGTATGTGATTTTAAACATCCATTATTGACCACAAAATGGTTTTGTATTTATTGTATGTATGGTAGACATGAACTGAGGTACGTCTGACCAGTTTGATTAAATCATAACAACTTTACCTATGAAGTAATTCAGAAGATATTGTCGTGTATCTGTTGAAGAAAGTCTTGGAAGAGTTAACACACTACATGATTAAAAAAACGATGAATGTTGCAAAACTGCATTTGCAAAGATCTATTTTCTTGCTTTTGAAAAAAATTAGTTATTTACAATGTCTTCACCGAAAAATATTTTGTGTCCCCCAGACATGTTACAGGTATTGAACGATGGGATATCATTGTTGCAGAACAACGCTGATGAAATTGACATACCGATTACAAATGCAGATATGTTAACAAAATCTGTACTTAACGTAACGGACCACTTAGCAACGTTTCTTCTACGTGCAATCAAACCTGGCAGTGGTCCTGTAATATTCGAAACACCTTCAATTCGTTTGGACTTAGAAAGTGACTCCGTTGAGAAACTTACGAACGGTTCTCTAATGGTGGGGGGTGGAAATGGGTTTAAACTACCATCGACGGAAAGTCTCTTCACCAATATGGGATTGCAGACCACTGTGAATAGAGTTGTAAGTACAGGTTGCCAACGAACTTAAGCCTTATCGTACAATGAAAAGAACTTTGAATGTCGCTCTTTCTTTAAAATCGATCCTAAGACTTCTATCAAATACAATAAAAGAGACAGTGACTCTCTCTCTCTCTCTCTCTCTCTCTCTCTCTCTCTCTCTCTCTCTCTCTCTCTCTCTCTCTCTCTCTCTCTCTCTCTCTCTCCATATATATATCTATTATCATTGCAGGATGCATGAAACTTAAGTAACAGATAACATTGCCTGTACTTGAATTAATTTGTACTATTATTATAGAAATAACGTACAACGTGCTGACCATCAATTTTTATTTATGGGTAAGGGCGAGAGGAAAGCTAAAAATTAAAGCTTAGCCCGTTAATTTGGTTTTCCTCTCGCCCGCATCCATAAGTAAACGTTGATGGTTAGCGCGGAGTCTGCTATTTCCATTATATTATCAACGAACCCCCCAAAAAACTGTAATATATTTGCGAAAATATTCCCATGCGAACAAAAACGGTGCACCAGAACTCGTCATTGAGTAGTGCGCGCTGCAAAATTTTTGAAATAAATTTCTAAACTTGGTCCACATGTAATCCATTTTATTTTGTGAGTGATAATGATCTTTGTACAAATCACAATTTTCGTTTTACCTTTAAAGTTAATATGTTTTCGATATTATTCGTATTCATGGGCATGTAAACAAACCATACTGTGCATTTCTGGTGAGTCACGTGGTTCAGCTCGAGTAACTACTACTATTACTATTTGCATCATTGATAGGTCAAAGTTTTCAAGTGGAGATCGTTTAACTTTGGAAATAGGGCACTTGAAAATGATGTGTTGAGTTTAAGCTTCACGGACAGAGGAAGTAACGTGCTTGAAGGTAAGAATATCAAATATTGAACATATTAGTATGTGCGTACATTTTTAGCATTGCCGTAAAAGAGTGGAGTCATTTATCAGCTTTACATAAAAGCAAATAGACTAACTTGATAATTTATTCAATGGAAAATAACGGTATAACATCTTGTAAGACCTCAATATGAATAAGAACTTATCCGATATCTGGGGATTTAGATTTGCCCCTTTGAACAGAAGTGATGGGTTTTCTCTTCGCAAATTCTTTCGGAACTACATGATAGTGAAATGTGCATCAGAATGTAGTTATGGATAACGAGGTACTGTTCATGGAAGTTTATGTGTGGCTCCAACAATTAATACCCGGTATATGTTTTTTTTCTGAATGAATAGTTAATAGTACTGCAGAAGATATAGGCATTACCTTTGGAAGTGAATCACCTGAAATTGACTCCTACGTAGGGGTTGACGGTGTATATCTCGAAGTTAATGACGTCACATATTTCGGTTGGACGCTTAATGTAAGTGACTTTCAACATGTTATCGGTGTATATATATATATATATAATATATATATATATATATATATATATATATATATATATATAAAAATTATATATATATAATTATATATATATAATTATATATATATATATATATATATATATATATATATATATATATATATATATATATATATATATATATATATATATATATATATATATATATTCCCATGGTATTTTTCTCTGTTTGACGTCATCGTATACGAGTGTTTTCGCGGAGCCGTACAATTTCGAGCCGAAATATATTTATCACATGAACAGTCTTCCTATTTTTCTTTGATGTGGATGGATCAAAATTAATGTAACAAAGTGCATGATTTTTGTCGCGATTTTGTGTTTTATTTACGCGGATTACTTTTATGTAATGAGTAAAGCGGCCTGTCACCCAGGGGATGTGCAAATGTTTACAGGTATACTTTCATTCATAAATCCGATTAAGCCTAAATTTTGATACACCGAAGGGTATCTCCACCAATCAGACATACGGATTCGGTCACGTGCGCGTGTCAATCATTGTCTCGCGCTGGACCGATGCCAAGGCAAGCCTGCCATCGGCGGACATAGCTTTCACCGCGCTGGCGACGGATAACCATAGTATTTTGAGTTATTAGAATTATATTTTTGAATTTAATGTAATGACGCGATCGAAACAGTAGTTATCATTCTCAGAGAGACCGTGGCTTTTAAAATATCACAGCTTTACGACCTTGGCGAGCCCGAAAGATTCATATCAATGACACAAAGAGTGTTTGTAAGCTTATACGCTTGTAGTGGGCAATGCCGTCACCGGTATCCGCCGGTGGACATCTCGGTCGTCAGTGTTTTCGTCTTACGGACTTTGATGTTTGCTGTGACACATATATCGCCCGTAGGTACATCCTAATTTTGTTGCTTGACGGGAGCTCTGTTCTGTTGTGAGTGTTGTCCGAGTCAACTTTCGAAATACATCGGATTTTACAGCGCTGCACTGCAGAGTTAAGGCTACAGGTCGACAGCTTATGTCTTCACTACAGCCTTACGCGCGCTGCAGGTTTGATTCCGATCGAGAAACAACGGAATAATTTGTGTGATGAAGGAAATTTATCATTGTTCGTTGAATGACTTTATGTTTGTGCCTTCTATGTCGCTTTCCCGAAGATTATACGTTACTCATTTATTAAGTTGAACTTTCGTTGAGGTGTATCTTTCGGGTTTATCGCCAACCAGGATTGCCTGAGGTACGACGACGCTTGCGGAGTGGCGATCGCCAGGTACGACGATCGACGTCCACATTGAGCCTTACGACTGGAGCCGTGACGTTACTGAGCCATTGAAACGATCGACGGTATCCTCATTCGATTCTTAGGAATAGCTACAGATTTAGCGACTCGAAATTTCGTTGGACATGCCTTCTATGTTACCATATCTTGATTTATCGGGTCACGTTTTTTGTCAAAATGCCATGACAGCACGGCATCGATCACAACAAATCGGCCTGTGTCGCGAAGTGTACGTACGAACGGTACCATTGCAGGGAAAAAAGTTCCGGTTGATGACGTACAACAGGGGTAATATGGATTTCTTATCTGTGCTGGTGTACGTCCCACAGGTGAGGATACGGGCCAGTTCATGTGATAAATATTTATATAGTATTCCTTTATTTTGGTGAAACTGATTTCCCTTATGTGGATAAGTTTCAAGAATTAACAAATATTCATTTTTACGTTGAAGGTAAAGATGAAACGCACAATCTTTTTTACTGCATCTTAGTACGGTATCAACATCTTACTTAAAGGATGAACGCGTTAGATATTTGCAGTAGAAAACCTATTCTGGTTTTAACATTAACAATAACTGATAATACTTTATTAAACTTTAATAACTCATTTCAAACTGGAGTAAAAAGTAATTTTGCATTATATTCTCATTCTTAAATGGCAGACGTCGAAAGACTGACATTCAAAAAAACAAAAAATAACCAATTGAAATCGTGATAAGCAAAATTGAAATGACTCATACTCCAAATGTAAGAACTTTCTTGTCACGCAAAGGTTTGATTTTGTTATATCGTACTAAAGTATAAAATGTGAAATGTCACAAAATTTTACTCGGTCAAAGTGGAGTTAATATACTTGAAACTTGAAATACATAGAGATGCACAACTTACAACTTATCGTCATGCTAGAAGGTGCACCAACCCAATATTTTAATCTCAAGTTAACAAATTATTGAATATTGAACTAATCTTCGGGAAAAAAGTAATTTTGAGAAATACTAGTGTACACTTTGGTATTTGGGAAACCATCCGATTCAACTTCCGTATGAACGCCTATCGTTTTACGTGCATTGCAGATATTACACCTGTTCCACGCCGTCATCATACACTTCAATGTTTCCAAAGCGATCTATGGAAACACAACAGCGTACATCTTCAATGAGGTCGTCGAGTACTCCACCAACTACCGCGGCTATCTGTTTGGTTTTGACGTCCAGTTCAGTGGGGAGCATACAAGTATTTTTATTCCTGAGCACGACATCATGGAGGCTAGAGGATACTACTTAACTTTCGCGATCCCGCAGAGTAAGTTATAGCTGTCATTATCATTTGATTTGTGTGTGCACCATCCCTCCAGTCATGTGCGGATGGACGCCGGTGTGTATGTGTATGTTTGTGTTCACACATGGACGCTAAAAATGTGCACCTCCTTTTATTCCTGAGAATGCCGGATGAAGAAAATGAAATGATTAACCTTTTTATGGAGGTCACTCATTCGTGACACGACCACGTTTATTTGAAGAGTCACGGCGAGGGCATCATCAGTATTTCGATCATGACCACCAGCCCGAGGGCAGACAAAAAATCGTGATATTGCCCTCGCTCTCATGTGTTATTATTTTTATTACACCAAACAAGCAAACATGCAAAGAAAAAATAACAAAAAGACTTCTTCGAGTACAGTTCGCCTTCTGAGTCCGGACCTCAGCGTAAAATGTTGTCAGTGCCGAGTCCAGGGTTGCCGCTAAAGTTTGCCGATCTCCTCGGTGGCGTATCCAAATTTGTTGCTTGCATAGTCGCTGAACACAGAAACGCATTCATTGTTGCCATTTTCGTGCGTTTGCTGTTTACTTGCATCAAAATATCGTTTAACTGTGCCGGTGACAGCTCTGCATGACGTTTCGCAGCTATACGTTGCCGACTGCAAAGTACAACAAGCGAACGACAATTTGTTTTGCGCAGAAAGGATGCGCAGTAAGTAAAATGACGTCATTCATGTAATATCAAATGCAGAGGGCATCATCGCGTTCTTTTACATGTCACGTGAGTCGTGTTTAACAATGGCAGTACACGCTGAATGAGTGAGGTGTAATAAAGTCATATACTGATGTGCCTATTTCTTTCAGGGAATGATCTCAAGATCTCTATGACTGTCCAACACACCAAGTGTGGGTATATGAAGGATGTGTCTGGTACATGGAATAGTGACGGTTGCAAGGTAAAAATTGAAAGTATTTAAACCTAGATTTAGAAATAGACACTTAGGATCAGTTTAAATACAGTTGGAGTGAATTATTTTTGAAAATTTTTTCGAGTTTTCGATATTCTTTCTTTTGCCATCGAAGGATAAAAACACTGCATTAGTATTGCGTTGATTACGGACAACCCGTCTTGCCTTTTCCACCCTAAGGTATCACCATCTTCGAACATGACCTCAACCACGTGTCTCTGTAATCACCTGACGTCATTCACTGCCACCACTGCCACAGAACAATGAATGCAGTCACATAAGTGTTGGTACTCAGTGAACAAAAATGGAGGGATGAAGATACACTCAATGTAGAAAGCTTCTAGTTGGATTGCTGCTCGTGTGATCCCATTATGAAGTCTGCAAAGTGAATGAACTTTTAGAATGTACTATTTATGTAAAAATCACAAATGCGTTTCCTTAAAGAGTAACGGCATAGTTTGAAGGCATTTTGAATTAGAAAAATCAGCAAGCCTTAGGTAATACTTATAATGTTATTTGTATAGAGTCAAAGCTGAACAGGAATGGTTCATTTCATGAGCAGATAGCTTTTATTCAGATGTTGTAATATCGTATATTTCAAATGGGGCATGGGTCTATATAAAAAGTTGTTTTTTAGTGAGTAGATTTTGCAAGGATTTATTAGGCTATACGAAATATTTACAATATTGAAGACGCGATGTACAAAAACCCACTGAGAGTAAACGTTGCTAACCAGGATGTTAACTCTGCATATAGGCCAAGAAGACGATCGGAAGTAATTTGGGATAATTCGATCTTAATATTTTTCAAATTTCTCAAAAGTGCTAAGTGCTGTATAGTTGAATATTGCGATATTACAAATTACTCACAAAAACAAGTTAAGTGTATAACGTAAAAGAAAAGCAGTTGAGCTTACATTTGCAGGTAAAACCGACATTACTTCAGCATCCAATCATCCCAAATTAGTTCAAATCGTGTTAAAGGCAACATGCATTTTATCTTGTTAGAGCATAATGAAATGTTAAGCGGAGTTACATGGCAAGGATTGTTGAAGTAGGTAGATTTTGCCATGAAATTATGATACTAAGATCACACACAAAATATTAAAAAGATGACATGTACAAATAGCTGCTAAGTTTAAACGTTGATTACCAGACTTTTAAGTAAACATATAGGCTGAAGCAACACGCATATTTCCTGCAAAGCACACTGCATACTTATACAGACTGTTAACTTTGTCAATTGTATTTAATTATTTGAATCTTATGCAGTTTTTCACAGTCAATACTCCCAGAAGTCGTTTATTTGAAGTGTTTTCCCTTGAGCATGTGTTTGTGCGTACGTAGAGTGTTTGGTTTACTACAATGATAAGGAAGAACAGTAAACCTTCGATTATGGAACTGCACCAATAGGCCAACAGGCCGTCCATGCATACTGACGATGTCGTTGATCGTTAATATTGTTGAAACAGCTGACAAGGCTTTATTACAAAATGCAACATTAATGAAGTGAGTTAATTAAAGGGCCATTATTTGTAACTTTTGACCATTTTTTACCTCGGAAAATTCCATGTTGGAGGCTCATATTTGTTGCAAAATGTTGTTTTACGAAGAAACAAACATGATTAGTGATGTTATAGCCACATAAAACTGCTAATTTTTGTTCAAACGTGTTGCCCTTCCAAGCTCATTTGTTGACGTCTGGCATGCTCAGCGTGCTGGGGAGAACGCAGATATGGTGACGCCGCGATCACGCCAGATGTACAAGTTCACGTTTATTGCGGGATCAAAACAACATTGCGTCGAGGATTGCCAGACATCTGGCTACGCAACGTGCTCGGACAATGGACTACGACGTAAGTGCCGGGCATAAGTAATGAATATTTATTTTGAAATTGCTGTAAATGGCTCGCGCAGGTGCAGAAGAATGCCTACGTTGCAATCCGCGTGTCAACAGAGTTTGTATTTCTGTCCGGACAAAAATTGAAATTTTCGTTGTAAAATCACATGTTATTTAGTTGTAGGGCACGTAATGTTTCCGAATAATATGCGATTCGCTGTTATTTGACAGGCTATTCAACATGAGCCAGTGATCATTTCAATCAAAACTAACGGAAAAATCGCAAGAAGATACAGCTAATGGAACTTTAAATGAATACTCATTTTGTGTCATAGCATTTGAGTTAATATTCGTGAAGATGACATTTGGTTAATAATTTATTATCAGTCCAGAATTAGATGGCATATAGGCTATACTTGCTCTGTCAGGGTGGTTGTTTAATTTGTATTGTTGACATTGCAAACAATGGTATTCGGGTAGATATCGTTCATATTCTACATAATATTTGTTATAATATGATCACTTGTATGGCACAAAAAATTCTTCAAAAATCGTAGTTCTTTGAATTCCAAACGGCTTAAAATGTCACTTTATAATTAAGTATCATCTCCAAGCTGCACACAGCGGACAAGCCTTGATGGCGATATTACACTTGGTTTGACAACGATTATTTCGTAGCCAATTACAGTCTTCAATTATCCGATTGAGGTATACGATCGGTCGCACTCAAACGTTTGCAAGTTTTTTGTATCCTCTATCTTATAGGTATGCTTTTCGCTGAGTTCAATAATGAAAATGATGTAATATGCTTAGGATTTCAGGTATATAAAATATAATTTACGACATATAAAAGCACACTGCACACTTACTTATACAGACTCTCAACTTTGTCAATTGTATTATTCTCTGAGTTGTATGTAGTCTTTTAAGCTTACACGTAGAGTGAAAAAATCGCGATGCAAGTATGAAGTAGAAAGCAAAATTAAAATATCACATTTATCAAATTCAGACTATTCGCTTATGAGAGTATTATATTTATCTCTTTTACAAACTCTAATAGTGTCACTTTTACAAAACTACGTTTATGTGACGTATGAAAAATCAACTACTCGAGTAATTTGAAAAGACATCTTCAAGAACTTATTCAATTTTGTTTATCAGCGGTCCCTCTATCGCATCATTTATATGGTTTTTATGAGAAGATCTTTACGAAACATCTAAAAGATCGATAGACATTAATGAGCACAAGTTCATTTAAATCTGCGAGGTAATTTAAATTTGTCACTTGGGGAATATCATCTTCTCAAAGGAAGGTTATTACATGTATTAGCTCCTAACCATCGTTATTTGGACCATTTGACCAGTGTTTGTAAAAACAGATCACTCGGACAGTGACATACGTGGACGCAGAAAGCAAAGTAAGCGTTGCAACCAGTGTTACATGGAAAAATAATAGACGAAGCCTGCTCAGCTTTGTCTTACGTACTTTCTATTCAGTTCATCTCAACCCGACGTTGCGAGGAATCCATTTCCTTTTAATTGCAAATTCTCGAGCCCTCCCCCCCCCACCGATATGAGGTGGAGCGTAGAAAAATAATGGACGAAGCCTGCTCAGCTTTGTCTTACGTACTTTGTATTCAGTTCATCTCAACCCTCGAGCCCCCCCCCCACTCATATGAGGTGGAGCGTAGAGAGCGCCCTCACGCGAAGGATCTATCAGCCTTCTTGGGATTCCACCATTAGTATTTTATTGTAGACGGAAAGGGTGTTTACATTTAGAGTTGAAGAATTTAAGGGATCTCATACTTTAGACAAATAACTTGAGAGGTCAATTCTTACATTAACACATGGCTTATATTCCATTGATCATTCCCGTTCAAAGTAAAACTCCAATATCATGCACAGACGACCGCAGAGAGTATTTAGTTCCACAATCCCATGGCTTGTAAATCTCGTACTAAACTTGAATGAAAATAATAACATCTCAATGTACTAGGGATAAACAGTGACACATGCGTGCACCTTCCTAAATATGAAGATACAAACAATAGTACTGAAATAAAGCTATCTATCTATCTATCTACAAACAGCATATCTCTCTCTCTCTCTCTCTCTCTCTCTCTCTCTCTCTCTCTCTCTCTCTCTCTCTCTCTCTCTCTCTCTCTCTCTCTCTCTCTCTCTCTCTCTCTCTCTCTCTCACCTTTATAGATGATACTAATGTATTTAGACCAAGGACAGTAAAAATACAACTTCAGTTTGGCGTAAGCAAACATCCAATGGCAGTTGCCCAGGTAAGATTACATGCCCCAAGATAGGTATACCTGCGACCGAGTTTAGTTTCTGCCAGAACCATTATGAGGAAATTAGAAGGCACCTCAACAGCGCCAGCAACGGCAATATTAAGTAAACTTAGGCCGACCAGCGGGGATAAAATACTTGTTGAAAGGCAGGGGAAAAAACTGCAATAGTTAAAACAAATACAGTAAAATACTGACCGACCAGCGGGAAACAAAACACTTGCAAATAGCAGAGACTAAACACACAGACGTTTCGGGTACAACCCTTCGTCAGTACTAAAACTCGCTGGAGAACGTGGAGACACAAGAAATTAAAACAACCAATCAGACAGCGTTTAAAATTCTTCAAATCACAGCTGAAAAGACGCATCTGAAAATTCATGTAAAGAAAGGGAACCACCATTATTTACAGCATGGGGGTCAGAGAGTCTGAGGGGGTCACTCAAAACATGAAAGGTACAGAAGGGGCTGCTCAAAATGTAAAGAGAAAGAGGGGTTACTCAATTTTGTGGCAAAAACAAATTGAAAAACCTCTCAGATTGCACTAAAGCACATATCAATTTCTCACTGTTTTCGATGCGAGAGGGGGACATTTCATGCTCTCAACATTTTATATGTTCAAACAGTTTTACTTAGCAAAAAAACAAAAACAAATGAAAAACACCTCTCAGATTGCACAAGACTGCACCATTGCACATACTGATTTCTAAACATTTTCCACGCAAGATAGGGGAACCCCCTCTTTTCCTTTCAGCCTCTCGCGTGCTCTCCCCTGTACCTTCAAATTCTGCCCAGTCACATATTCTAGTGAAAACCGTGACACTCATCCAAATGAAACAGTACCATACGGTTATATATAATAGGTTGGGGTCAGTCAGATTTCCGTGTTAGAAAGGGGGTTACTTAAATTCATCATGATGGGGAGGGGGGTTACTGGAAATTTTGGAGGTTGCGATGAAATTCCTCCGACGCCTCCCCCCAGCCATAAAATATGACGGCTCCCTCAACTAAGACATGCCGTTCTGTGAGAGTATTGATTTTGATGACTCGAGCACCTACATTTTGAAAATGCATAAATCATGGCGAATCATGCCGTAGAAATTAACTTACACTATAAAGACACTTTTCAGTTCGCTGCAGAGATCAGGAGTTTCTAACGGAATAATCTGCGTACATACCTCTTGTGAATTTAAATTGCATTTTGTAAATTTCGTACTGCTGCACACACATTAATAGTTTGCCCAAAACGCATCTCGGGACAAAATATGCTGCCAGTTATTATTTGTAGGTAAACTTTTGACATCCAAAATTGAGAACACTTTAAGAAAACTCAGTACTAGATTCATTTCCTATGCAACGAAATTTAGAGAAGAATGATTGAATCTAATACTATAGCTTTAAAATTTACATATTGTGCCAAGTATACATTTTTACAACTAGCAACCAGTTGTTCGGTATTTTGATACTGTTTTTGTATATTTTGGCATGGTGTGTCTTAAAGTGATGACTTTTCTGTACATGCAGACGAAAGAGTGTAAATCGTCATGGTTAAATAAGTATGACGGTAAGATATAACATAACTCTCAGCATTTGTGATAATGAAGTTCCTTGTTGCAACTTAAAGGTTTCAGTCTGTAGAACGGCATCATGCGTTAATTTCTAACACACACAAATAATTATTTACAAACTTAGAAAAGCAAAGCGTGGGCAGAGATACCGTTGTTTAATTACGTTTTGGTATCAATATGTGTAATTGACGCAAATCTATCATACAACATCGTTATACTTACAACTGGTTTCTTGACATCCTTTTCCACTTCCCGTGCTGGAAACAAATCGTCAGGAATTGACTTTCTGTTCATCTTTGCCGTCTTTTTTAATATACTTTCCGCTCGACGAATTTCTCACACTGCAAGACTCGGGGATTATCGTGCGACAATACATATTGAATCGGGTACTCATCCGGTAAAAAAGCCAGTGATCTTGTGTTAAAAATAATACAGAAACAGATTCCCTCATGACCCCCTTCACAAGTGAATGTTAAACTGGCAGTTAGTCGAGTAATTATTTTGAATTTTATCACCGGCAAAATATACTTGCGCCTATATCAAAAAGAGGTGTTTTTTTTCAATAGTAATGTAAACGCAGTGTACAGACAGAATGTGCCTCAGGGATAGACTTTCGGACGCTCAGATTTATCCAATACTTTCATGACTTTTCTGGTCTAAGGCTTATGCGGACTTACTTTAAAGGTATCGGAGCTAGACAAGTTTTGACCGCCTTGTCATATTCTTGTCCATAGAGTTACCACAGATATGGCGGCCATTTTCAAGTTGAATTTCTAATGTCAGTAAATCAAGCTGAAAGTTGTATTGAGACAACTTTGAGCGACGCTTTAAATCTTTCATTTTCGAGGCACTGACTTATTAAGGATAATAGACTTCCATGGTGATATGGTGAAATCCTACATTTGAATTATACATACAAAGGGATGTCCTCGGTAAGCAGACATCACGGCTTAACGACCTGTCGGATCGTACGAAGTGCTTTTAGCACAATTGGTCGGGGTACCGGCGACCCTGTATTCTATCTATATCTTGTTATATAAGTCACTCTGGAGAAAGAAACGCTCAGCCAGACCACTGAAAAAACCCTAAATTCTCTTCAATGTTTAAGTATTGTTCTTTATTTTCTGCTGGAATCGAGCTTTTGTCATTGTTCGTCAGGCTGTATTATGTTGAAATACGGAAAATTAGCATTGCCACTAGAGAAACCCGTGACTTCTATGCTATGCCGTTGTCTGCTCACGTATTCTAACATTGTCCCACTTCAGTTAGGTAGTCAGTCAGTCAGTTTGTCTGTGTGGCGCCATACCTGAAGTGGAGCTCGTCGGATTTCACTCAACTTTTATTCCGTTTCGGATTGGTAAAAATAGAAATGGTTGAGCATTGAAATGGAAAATTTGTAGGGTAAGGATTTCTCAGTGTCAACAAATAAGATCTTTCTTATCTATACAGAGATGGTCGTGGAAACAAACGACAGCATTAGAAGTTACTTAACAGGATTACGGCTCAACCATCTCTTGCAATTAGCAATGTAAAACTTCAGAGACGACGGAAGTTGATGAAACCTTCGTTATGCCCATGATGCCGTTACAATGTCCTTAGTATCAGATATCAGATTAAATATGTGTTTCTTTGATAATAAAGGATGAACGTAGTCATGGATGGATTCCTAACACTTCAGGCCAAGTTTGTCCTACTTTCATTTGCATTGAAATGTTATCTGCTTAGATAATTACTCCATAGCCCCCTCTTTATAACGGTCATTTTGCTGTTGTCCCACACCAATTGCAATGAGATTTTTAGGCCTTTCGAGGGTCGTTCAACTCATCCACTGACAGTGTCAGGTAACCGGAACGACTGCTTTTTGTGTGTATGGAATGGTTTGCTTCGTCTCTTGGCTTAGAATCGAATCAATTACAAAGACAGCAAGATATTGCCTACGCTAGAGTTGATCTAATTGATGTTCATCTTAAGCTAGAGTGCGCCCGGGGCACAGATATTCGAAGTCTCAAATTTTTAGATTTTCTTTTCTGACCTACTTCTTGGGGCTTATTTTATAGCTCTTGGAGTACGAAAGATGTTCAACGCCTTTGCGTTTCTAAAATCGGAGTTCGCAAGGAATGGAGGACTCTTTGAATTTAAAATATCGGTAAGTGTTAGGTTGCTTTTGTCTGTATCACCAAAATTTGCACGGTGACATTCGATTGTCATCCGTGATATGGTAAGAGATTCATTGAAAGTACCGTTTCATAAAGGAAAGTTTTTAGCAAAAAGTTTTAAGTCTTTCACTTTCAAGGCGCCTACTGCCTTAAGCAGTCAACAAATCTGCATTTTTTTGGACAGAGAATGGTTCAATGTATTCATCTGAATAATGCATAACATCAGGTCAATTAATACTGTCAATTGATAATGACTCATGCCGGCACCCGGTTAATTTACATAATCAAACAATTCTCGTTAATATGTAAATGAGTACATTTATCTGGAAATTGAGCACTATATGTCTCGTCGGTTACATTTAAACTTGTAATAACTCTTTACTCCCACAATTTTCAGACATGCTAGCGTTGGGTCTGCCGAATTCCTAGGCTTCTTTAAATCAACAGGTCGAATAGATTAGATGTATCACTCAATCAAAAGCATTTATATAGCGCCAAAATCCATTACGAGGTAATGTTCTAAGGCGCTGAACAAGAACACAAAAAATCAAAAGCTCTCTCAAAGAGATGCGATTTCAAGCCCTTTTTTAAAGGTGATCACGTAGGCGACTGGCGAAGTTCCAACGGAAGACTGTTCCACAAATTGGAGCACATCTTGAGAAGGAGCGTTTCCCATACGTTTGCAGGTTACACCGTGGTACATGAAGAAGACTTTTCTCATTTGATCGAAGTAAGCGAGGTGAAGGTTTGATGTGAAGCAGATCTGATAAGTACACAGGAGCAGTGCCATTTAATGCCTTGTATGTAATAAGAATAATTTTGTAATGGATCCTGTATTGTACCGGTAACCCATGAAGTTCCTTAGTGTAGAGGTGACGTGGTCAGATTTCCTTATCCTTGACCACAATCCTAGCTGCAGTGTTTTGGGCATGTTGGAGTGGCTTGATGTCCTTTGAAGGTAGTCCAAACAGGAGAGCGTTACAGTAGTCTAATTTGGATGAGATGAAGGCATGCATAACTATCTGACAGGTTTCTTTTGTGAGATATTGACGGATGTGACCAATAGATTAGATGTATCACTTAAGTGACAATGTCTTTTATCGATTGTAGATTGCCATTATGATCTTCAACACAGTGGCAAGCTACTGCTAAACTAACGACAGTAATTATGAAATTGGTCTTTTAAAAATCAACCGCTTTGTTGACAAAAGATTAATTGTATTTATATGTGCTCTGTTATTACTCTTTCATTTCATTATCGATCGTTTTGTGAACAATACAACTGCATAATTGCTTATGTGAGTGACTACATATGCTTCCCACGGTTTATGTCTCAGGGGCCATTGCCACAGGAAAGTTATGCACATAATTATGCATCACTGTTTTGACTTCCGTTTTTGCATCACGTGAACTTTTTATTAATAAATCGTAGAGTTTTGATCAGAACTTTTTTATTGTCCCCTGTACAGCTTTTGACCCAATACAAGTAGTCGTGACCTATCATATTGTCGAAAAATACAGAGTTTTGGGCTCTCTTTAAATGAGTAAAACTGTCAGAAAACAGCCAGCAACAGTTACGTGAATGGACATATTTCGAGTTGTACAATAGGGTAATATATAACTCTGAGTCACCCAAACAGTTTACAGCAACCAGAAATGAAACACCCGGCTATGGAATTATTGTTGGTAATGTACATATTTTTTACTTTGTTTAATTGTCAAAATGGTGGAGCATAATTCTATGTAGGATAAGTTTGTTGCTCATAGAATTTATAGAATTAACCAGTAGTCGCCTATTGCGTTCGCTGTAGTATTTCTTTCGTTCCGGCATACGACAAGCTCTTGCCAAATGTGGGTTTTTTATTCACACCGACACTTCACATCCGCTCAACAAAAGTGTAGTATAGGCTCATTACATATTTCGTTGAAATTTATTCCTCCACTCAATAATCTGCAGAATTTGGACATGACCAAGATGTTCTGTTTTATGCCTATTTCAAGTGTCATGCTTTGGCCCAATATCTCAAACCGCTATATTGTTATGACGTTCAAGGCTGTTACACACTCACTGCTGCTGAGCGCTTGTCAATCACTGCCTCATGAATATGTAAACGATTGCTCGCTTTCTGCCTGGCGTTCACGATGAGAGTGGCATTCGGAACAACCTTAACGATGACATCTGGACTGAGATCACGCACGCGTTGCACGGTATATTTGTTATGGCTTCTTTTCGTGGACAGTGTGGATGCTTGCCAGACGACTGAAGGTAAGCTATATTATCGAATTACGAAAAGAAAATTTCTCTCTACAAGTTTGAATATTTCATCACGTTCAGAGGACATATCAACGGCATGTTTTGCTCATCGCCTGTGGTCATGTCATGCTATGATAAGCGATCTCGGTTCAACAGATAGCGCACAATCACTACCAGTGGTATGAGTAAGCTGCTTTTGTAAGCAAGAGAGTTAACTACATCGATATCGAGACATCATCACATGTGCAATTTGTTTGTAAATATAAAAAAGAAGCTTTTGAACAAAAACATACGATTCATGCAAACTCTGCTTGTGTTTATTTGCATTCCAAATTGGATACATTGGGCAGATTATGTCATGCATATTATCCAGAGTTTGTACGAGAAACTAAAAAGACACTCGAAGCCCTTGTGTTGTAACTGTAATATGTCTGTACACTACCAGTCAATTTTTGCCGACTGTAAAATGATTTTGTTTCTTTGTTGAAATGTCCCTAAAATTATTTGAATGTTGGTTCAGCCGACATTCAGCCGACAATAGTTTTTCTTTCTGGCCTTACTGACTATAATTGTTTTCGTTGAAATGCATTTTGAGTTTAGATGAGTAAAAGAAGAAATTTCAACCAATTAAGGATAATAAAGCATGCACTAGTATTTTAATTAGATAAGTGCTATATTGTAATCACCTTGCCATTAAAACATTATTGATTATTTGATATGTTAATTGCCACTCTTGCTTAATGAGCACTAATGCAAATCAACATACAATTGACATTTAATTACCCAAGAGATTAAATGATAGCGATACAGTCCCATTAGCTGCTTGTTGCATAAAATGGGTAAAATGTTTTGTCGCTCGCTTTGCTCCATTTTGAATATGAGTTGCTGCCGCACGTTTGTTCAAATTAGGCTATTAATGGTGAGTGATGTACTCTGTACAAACAGACTGCGCTTGCCACATCAACCATTTGAGTGCCATATTTGTACCCTTCAAAAATGTAGTCCAACATTTGTATTTCTTTTATGTATCGCTCTGTATTTTCTTCATAATTTTGGAGTGAATTGACATAATTTTCGTTGGACTTAGATGTTTTATCACAATTTCTGAAAAAATGCATTTCCCCAAGGAGACAGCTTCAATGCAGAAAAGCCAATGTTGACTTTTAGAAGTTGATGATTGACAGACCGAAGAGAAAGGTGACAGCAATGTTGAATAACAAGTGCCATAAATGAAACTTTTCGCGACCGACCAGCCTATTAGATAATGGTATTACATTTTTCCTTGGATGCCGAAGAATTGACCTTTCTCACAACTCATTACAGAAGTCTCGTCATCGGTTTAACTTTAACTGGATAATTTTTGATGGGTTCTAGTTTTAATTCGATGAAAATAACATATGTTTGATGGTGCTTTCATTAACTAATTGGCATGTGGATAAAACAGTTACAAAGCGTGCACGTAAGCAATGGTGAAACAATAGTGGACCTGTACAGTAAGACATGGTTAAATTGATTCTTGTTGCTTTTCACTGAGAGAGTATA